>NC_086320.1:74314052-74621552 GCF_036172605.1 Pelobates fuscus | reverse complement strand
TTGTGTGTCTTGTTCAGTGGTGGTCGTCTTTCAGCCTTTCTTACCTTGGCCATGTCTCTGAGTATTGCACACCTTGTGCTTTTGGGCACTCCAGTGATGTTGCAGCTCTGAAATATGGCCAATCTGGTGGCAAGTGGCATCTTGGCAGCTGCACGCTTGACTTTTCTCAGTTATTTTGCGCCTTGGTTTCTCCACACGCTTCTTGCGACCCTGTTGACTATTTTGAATGAAACGCTTGATTGTTCGATGATCACGCTTCAGAAGCTTTGCAATTTTAAGAGTGCTGCATCCCTCTGCAAGATATCTCACTATTTTTGACTTTTCTGAGCCTGTCAAGTCCTTCTTTTGACCCATTTTGCCAAAGGACAGGAAGTTACCTAATAATTATGCACACCTGATATAGGGTATTGATGTCATTAGACCACACCCCTTCTCATTACAGAGATGCACATCACCTAATATGCTTAATTGGTAGTAGGCTTTCGAGCCTATACAGCTTGGAGTAAGACAACATGCATAAAGAGGATGATGTGGTCAAAATACTAATTTGCCTACTAATTCTGCACTCCCTGTACACATCCCATAGGCATAAAAGATGCCTATGACATCACTTGTCAGTGACTGAAAATTTACTACAATAGCAGATTTATCAGCTAAATGTGCTATTGCATCTTGCTATGCCTTTTTAATTGTTAATAAGGCCTTCGCTAATTTGTCTTGTGTAGAATTTTGAAAACAAATCTCATTTTAAATGTGTAACTTTGAATTGCATGTCTAAATGTATTATTTTGTTAAAACACTTTATAAGCAGACACAAAATTAAAAGATTCTGTGGTGAAGATATTCTGTAGACCTGAGACAAATGCAAAATGATGGTCAGTATATCATAGAGGAGCGAGCTACAGAAAGCAATGCCAAGAATTTCATAATGCGCAACTCATCTAACAAGCTCAGTCTATCAATGACATCCAAATATTTCCACATTTGACCCACTAACATGGAAGCAGATTTTCCATTTAACCATACAGTGAGTGGGGACAGACTGTGAGTGCCTCCTGGGAGCAGTGAATTTGGTGAAATCATTTGAAAAATAATTAGATCCAGAACTGTAAAAAAAAAAAAAAAAAGTGCCCATAGCATACTAACCAATATAACAGCATATTGCTGACTCTAGTGGTTATGGTTATTGCCCTGTTCCTTTAACATGTAAAAAGTAATTCAAAGGTGTAAACTCCAAGTCTCGGAACAAGGACTGAGGTGTTTCAGATTAAGTAGCTGAAACTTATTTCTTAGCAGGGATATTAAAAAATGGAACTATATAAAAGACTAAAAGTATAGTTTTCATTTCTCTCATTTAGACGGAAGGTCCATTCTAAGTATAAGGTTTCTGTGTCCATAATGAACCAAAACACGCTCTTAGCAATCGTATATTACAGGCACCTATTGATATGAACTTCATAGAGAGCATGACATACTGAAAATAATATGTCAGATCAGTTTATGGGATTCATCACAGCCCTTCTTACTGTTACCTAATGCATATTTAATGACAAATATGTTTGCCCTTGTTCATACTATTACAAACAAGGATGCGTTAAGTACTACACATCCTGTCATTAGCACTATCCTTGAATTTCCTATGCTTATGCTGTTAGACCGTCTTTCTTGACAGACTCCACAGGCAAGTTACAAGCAACTTTGAAGCCTCCTCTGTCTGTCACAAAGATGCGCTGTCAGATCTGCATGCTTGGGTGCCATCTGCCTCTCTGACTCCTCTTTTATTCTATGTAATGACTGCATGAATAGCTTGAACCTAGATCGGAATAACATAAATATTCCTTATTTTGGATATCTGAAGTCACCTTCCTATTTAATGAAGATTGTTGCCTTCTTTCAACATAAAAGCAGATTTTCCGACTGATATATGTTCCAATTCCTCCATTAAAATTTTCAGACAGAAGTCTGCCTGTTCAGAGGAGCACATGCCAAAATAAGTTAAAATACTGTTACAGGCAACTTTAAATTCATTTGACCACAATCCTTCATAGTGTTCTAACATTGAGTATTAAGAGAATCTTTCCATTACTGATTGCTCACATGGTTCAGTCTCTATTGAATTGTTATAATCACAGTGCACTATCTCCCAGTGCTAAATTCTCCAATTTTGCAGTTGAAAGTGCACAGTAATCTATATTCAACATGATCTATATTGTTCCTTTTTTTTTTACTGAAAAAACGAGTGTGCAAATCATCAACATGATTGAAAAAATAATAAATAATGTTACATAGCACTCTGAGCCTAAAATGGATTTAAAAGTATTTAACAATGATTATAAAATTACACTGCTGCCAATGGATAGATGTTACTTATTCAGTGTGATGTTCCTAATATTTAAAATCCTGGATTTACACTGCTTCCAGCTTTGAGGTGTGAACACTGTAATCAGTACATTAACCAACTGAGCTATCTTGCTGCCTGAAACATTTTGGCCTAACAATCCTGGAAGCATTTTAAGTCAAGCGTATCTAGGCATAAAAAGACAATTGGACGAATAGTCCAATAAATTTGTGTGAAGTCAGTAAAATGACTGGCTTAATCTAGCACACATTTTTATTGATAAACATGGCCTTTTATTTGAAACTATAAATTTTTATCAAATCATTTTTTTATTTTTGGGAAATAATATATTAGATTTTGTTTCAAACTATTCTTAGTTTTTTTTTTTGCAACACCAAGTATAGGCTCTTGAGTAAATATTTCTAATCTTGAGTGTGGTGCAATCAGGATCTATTAAATTGGTATTACATGCGTTTATCAGTAAAACAGTATTCAAAGTTGTGAGCTCTCAACTTCTAAACCAAATTGCACTTGATAATAGTGTTATTTATTGAGAATACAGACAGATTGCAATCTAAACCCATTCAAAAAAATATACTTTTACAAGGTCATTAAATCACTTTATAGATATGTAAGACATGTTGGATCTGATAACTATGTCTGCTTATGTATGTCAAAACCGAATAGATTTGCTACAGGAGTAACCAAAAGGTAGATCATCAGACTTTTTGAGTTAAGAAACTAAAAGTAAGCATTTGTATGGTTTCTTAAACAGATGTTCTCACTAATGACATGAAAAAGGCAAAAAAGCAGGTTTTATGGTTCATTGCTTTTAATAAATTTACATATTTTATTGGCTTAGTCATTTTACTTGCAGCTCCTGAACAGAAGAAAGATTGTTCATATAAGGTTTATTTTGGCAGTAAGGAGTTGTTGAGGAATACTCCTGACATAAAGGGTTTCCTGACGTTCAGTTAATATATCTGTTATCTAGAAGGAGGTTTACATAGTAGACAAGATCCTTCACTATGGGTAACGAAGCAGTGATATATTGGATTATGACTGCATCAGAGATGGAAAAATCTGAACTCTTGCATAGCCTTATGTGCTATTATACTTTTCATATGGAAAGTCTAGGATTGTGGAATAAATAAAATGATTAAACAGAAAATTGCATTGCTGTAATGCTGTAACATTATTGCATCACAAAGTCTAGAAAAGCAAGCCATAAGAAAAAACTGGACTTAGAGACTGGGTTTGTTACAAAAGGAAATTCGGCTAAATTTTGACCAATTTGGTTCCCTTTCAATTTTCCATATTTTAAATCAAACTTCACTTGAATTAAATTAATAGAATTTACTTTAATCAGAATCAACCGAATTGCTCAATAGCAGGGCTATTTAGGTGGATTCCTGCAGTAGCCACTTGTTAGTTGACACTGCCATTTGACTTAACACAAGCTTTGAATGATTAATTTACAGTCTGAGACTGGTATTTTTCTTGTTAAAGGTGCACTATTCTCACATTCTTTGCTTCATTTTCAGGACTTTCCTGGCAATTTTTGTTACAATCCAAAATTTTATGAATCTAACTGAAATTTAGAATTGCACCTAAACATTTTCAACGGCAATTCTTCAGAACCAAAACATTTTAAAAATCTGAACTATATCAGTTCAGAGGGGTTGATAATTTTTGGTGTGCACACGTCTAGAGACAACCTTATCTTGTCTTTTCTTTCACAGTCATTTTATTGTGTCTTCTATCTCCTGAATACATACATTTCTATGTTCTCTTCTCTCTAACATTCTCTCATTGACTTTTCTTTTTATTTTTCTGCTCACATCCTTCTCCAGTATGTACACTGACTTTTCCTAATCTAACACTCTTGGTCATATTTCCTGATTTATTTGTGACAGAACATGGTATCATTTGTTTTTTGTCCTTTTCTTCAAACATCACTGTTTGCTAATTGTTGTTAACTTATGTCTTTGGCCTAATCATCCTGCTGGAGAACCCTTTATATATGTATTTGAAAAATCCTTTACAAGCATGCTACATTCAATACATTTTCAAATATTTAATTGCTTATTGCCAATGAGAGGAACTCACCCACTGTGCTATGAAAGAGGTCAATGGTCGCACATTTGGGTTCAATTTTAGTTGTTGGAAACGTTTATGGATACATCTGAGATGGCTATAATGTATTGCTTATATTTGGTTATATGTAAATGTGGAATACGCAGTAAATATTCATAATTACTAATTCTCCTATTCTCCTATTTATAATGGTCTTTTTGCTAGTTGTACAAGTTTGCTAAACCTGCAAAGACCATTGTACACAATGTTCTAAAAGTAAAAGAAAATATGCTGCCTGATAAATTTTCTGTATAAATAAGGCAAATACTCTCAAGTCACAAAACACCTATTTATACAAATTATTAATTTTGTGATGCTTCTTTATCCTAATGCCCTTAGAGTCAGCTGTCTTCATATAAAGACTTCTCACCTTGACCGATTGTGTTATTAGGATGGTACAAGTGCATCAGTCACACAACCTTACATAGCAAATGATGTTGGGGATGGCATAACAAATTTAGCAAGAAGGCTATGGGGGCATTGCACATATAACTGAACGAGCAAACATATAATTAAGTTAAAGGGACAGCCTGTCACCATTCCATGGATATTGCATATTGTCAGGAGGTATAACCCCCAACACCTAGATTAGCAGTGTAGATTAGCAGTAATATACTGGTCTGAAAAGAAAATGTATTACCAGGCCTTAGGGTGGTATAATAGAGAGGAAATGTGGTCATTTACAAGCCTAGGTCAGGATGACAGAGTGACAGAGAAAACAAGAAATAGCCAACGTTAGGTACATGGTATATAAATCAAACAGGAACACAAGACTGGAAAGGGTTACAGAGCCCTCATGGTCAGGAACAAAGCCAAAGTAAGTACCAGAAATATCAAAATGTAAATTGGAATGCACTAAAAGGTACTGGGAACAGAAACCAGGGTAGAGCATAGCAAATAGGGCCAGAGGAGTTTAATTACCATTATTTGTTCATTGATTGGTCCACTTCATGCCTGTGACCCCATAATGTATGTGAATGGGGATGCTGAACTAATGTGAACAACTAATGCTGAACAATTAGAGCAGGAATTAACGTGATGCTCCCATTGCTCTTTTAAGAATGTGCTCCGAACGCAAGCAACATCCTTTTCACTAGAATTAGGGCAGTGCGAACCAATGTTACGTTCAGTGCGAGCGACCTGTTTGGAGGTTCTTGATCAGGACAAGGACCGGGTAAGTATCTCTACAGTGATTGGTTTGACATTGTGGTTTGGTGTGACATGATGTCAGGGCATTCCCAGCACCACACTCACTACAAAGGGCTACAGTTATTATAGGACATAGCATGCTGCTTTAAGAGACTGGCTGAGGAAACAAGGTTAGTGAGGAATAACAATCCCAAGATGGAATAACATGTCACTCAAGCCTCTAGAGTAGTGGATTATAGGGAAATATATGATGAAAATGTCATGGGTTACAAGAATGATTGATTTTGCCATAATATATGTGGCGTTTAATGTGCTCTGCTAAAATATGTAAAACTATCTATTACGGTCAGAGGTTCAATTTAATAATCGAAAAACCCTTCAAACTATCTGTAAAGTAAGATAAATATTGTAAATTGTAATTACTCTGGACTATATGCGTAATCTATACAGTTTGTCTTTTTCTTGTAATAGCAGAATAGAACAGACGAGCCTTTTGGAGGAGAAACTGTCTGCCTCTGAGGATATGCATGCGAGGTTAAAGGCCAATATGAAATCTATTCATTTTCTAAGTCAGAAGGTAAGCTGCACTTTGTCATTCTGATTTTCTTCCTTCTAAAAAGTATTAAATGCGAAGTAAAATTTACTTATTTTACTTATACTTGTAAATGCCCACATTTCAAATTTGAGCTGTAATATTCTGACATTAAACATTCAGTTGATTGGTCTGCAAAACTATTATTCACCTGAAATAGCTAAGACACATCAAGAGATATAGTAACACATGTAACGGTTACAAAGTGTTCTCTGTACATTGCTTCTGCAATAAATTTCACGGCTTATGCTAACCTGTCAGCGAAAGTTTACATTTCTTTTCAAAAACTTTTAAATTCCATATCCCCCAGTGTATAGATCAAAAGAATATCTTACATTTCTTATTTCAATATTTTATATAATAAAACAGAGATTAATTCCCCTTTGAGCCTTTAACAAAATAACAAAGCATATTTTGTATCATAATTTAAAACTCTGCTCTGCTATGGATTTTATATTGTATTTGCATTGCTAGGCTACATAAGTGCATGCAAGAGTTTTGCAAAAATAATAAAAAATAACAATATCATTGTTTAAGCAAATGCTTTTTTTTTCCACGTATAGACAAATACTATTTCTATTACAAAGGAGAAAAAATGAGCAAGAACCATTAATAGTGACTGATGATGAAAGAAACCCCCAGGAGCATTGATACACTATAAAAAGCCCTTGCAGGAAGTCATTATCTTGTTGAGAGAATAAGAAAGTTAAGTCAGAGAGTTGTGAAATGTTCTCATTATGGGTCATCCTAGTAATTATCTGACATCTATAGATGGAGTCACTTCTTAATCAAAAGAATGAATCATTACTGATATTGATTCAGGCCAAGATGTTTGAAATAATGAGTGAAGTAACTCAAGTATAAATTCAGGGGTAATTTCAGTGGCTTTTTAACTGAATTTTCATACTACATAATAATGAAATATTTCATTTCTTGCTAATAGTCAAAGAATGGCCATGTCACTGCAAGCTAAATTGTCCAATCTTAAATGAAAGTGTCTGATGTTTACCATTTCACTGGTAGTGAAATAATTACTTTGGTTGCTTACAGACTGCCTACACTATACTTAATAAGCAGCATTTCCTTGACACAGAGTCCTTTAATACAAAATAAAAGCAACAGAATCCCTTCATAAACAGAATGATCTTCAACGTGTAATTAAAAAAAAATGCATTATAAAAAATAATTATAAAGTATTTAGAGACATAATTGATTAAGATACTGATCTGTTTTGACTTGGCAAGCATGCATATGAATATATTTGTAACTATTCAGTAGATAGAAATAAATAAATGGCCAAAAAATCAATGTCTCTGTATCAAATACAGGAGCAGATAAGGGGGTAACCCTAAACAATAATGATAGAAAAGAAAAAACGAAAATCTGTTCCTACACTATCGAGTGTCACATACGATGAATAAACTGATCAGAATTAAAAATCTCGAAGATACTTTATTCTTAACCCCTTAACCTCTTAAGGACCAAACTTCTGGAATAAAAGGGAATCATGACACGTCACACATGTCATGTGTCCTTAAGGGGTTAAGGACACATGACATGTGTGACATGTCATGATTCCATTTTATTCCAGAAGTTTGGTCCTTAAGGGGTTAAATCAATAAAACAAACAAAAAAACAGGTAGACCCTAATAGTAGCTGCCTGACTTAATCAAAAAATATATATACACAGTAAAAGGTGAGAATTAATAACGAAAAAACGAAAAGCAAAAGAGCAAAATTAAGCAAATGAATAGGACTCCCACTAGGTAAATATGTAGCGTGTAACAACTCAAGTTGTTAACAATGTATCATAACCAAATCCGATACAATACAAATCCATGTATCAGAAAACGGGTAACTAACAACGAATAAATAGCCGTAGCCTGTGGGAAATACCACTGCAAAATCTGTCAATGCACATCTAATCCGTTCTCCAGTCTCCGGTAAAAAAGAGAAGGGGAGGGATCAGAATGTAAATCCCTGCAGCGTAACCGGTAATAATGTGCCGGTTTCCTGAATGAAGAAACCGGAGCGCTGAATAAACTAAAGATAGTAGGAAAGGTGCCTTCAAAGGGTGCCTAGGTATAGCTAAAGTAGGAAAGAGTAACAAAATCCTAATATAGTAAAATTGGGAACTGGAGAACTAGTGGATAGTAAAGTGGTATGTCTATTAAAGATAATCTGTAGCTAGTTTGTCTGTCAATTGAATCAGGATACCTAACGCTCGATGTGTCCCTTAATCGAGCTCAACCCGTCACAGTAAGGGGCATCCAAGGGAGCAAGAGACAGAACAACTGGTTAACTAAATATTGTTAACATAGTCAAACCCCGACGCACGTTTCGCCTTAGAGTAAAGGCTCATCAGGCGAAACTCGCATCGGGGCTTGACTATGTTAACAATATTTAGTTAACCAGTGCTCATTGAATACTATTCTAACCAGTGCTCATTGAATACTATTCTAGCAACCTACTTTTCCATCCTACCCTTACCTTTTGTGTCACTATACCTCACTTCCCCTAGCATGTAAGCTGATTTTAAAAGGACCCTCAAACTCCTGTCCATCCAACTTGTCTGGTTACAAATACGTGGCTGTTAGTCCACCCATTGTATCGTGCTTCAGAATTTGCTGCACTTTATATAAATAATAACAATAATTATTACATACAGGCAGCACACATATTATAATAGAGAGAGAGACTTCACTCAGGGTAATTCATAAAACATGGAATTTTTGCAAACTAAATCCAAATAGCAAGTTGTAGTAAAAATACCCATATTCCCACTATAGCAAAGTTTGAGAATATTTTCAGAACACCTAATTTTGTCTCTATGGGTTTAGCAAATAGCCCTGTCTAATGTCCATGGCTCTAGGCAAGGGTCTCCAATATTTCAAATTTAGATTTTGTGTCAGGACAAGAAGATTGTCCTGACGAGAAAGTAGATTAGACTACCACTTTAGTCCCTTGGACAAGAGATTTGTTTTTAAATTTCACACCCGTGAAATGAAGGATATACAAAATGCAAACTGAATGAGCACATTAAGAGATCACTAACAATAACAAATCATACTGGTTTGCCTGGAACTATCATTTTCAGACATATGGTGAAAATAATATGTTATTTTATATTTTCTTTTATATTGAAAAATAAGCTCCCTGTAGAGATTAAATATGCACAGGATCCTCAAAATGAGGATGGTATCTTGGATTTTTTTTAATTATTGTACTAGACACCCCTTGGGTATCAAATTTGAGTGGGATATTAATCATATATTTTTCAGCATTTTTTATTACTATTATTATTCCTCCTTCATGTTGAGAATGTGTTTTTCCCTTAAGATCTATATGATATTTCTTTCCCATGTTCAAAATGTGAATTTCCTGAGGATCTATATAGAATTTCTATAGGTATTTTCTTTACCAATAGTGTTTTTTTCCTTAGAGAGATTATTATTGTAATGATTCTAGCATATGCTTCCCACATTTGATTTTTCATCTTTGGAGGTAGATTAATATAATCTAAAAAAAAAAAAAATATCCATTTTATCCTTGATTTAATAAATTATAGTAATTTGTGACTCTTTTCAATTATTTAAATGAGCGATATGTTATTACACAGATATATATCTGTTACCTGCATCCAGACTGTTGTTTTTTTGTTTTGTTTTTGTTTTTGTTTTGTTTTCAATTTCACATTATTCACAGAGGGGTTTTATGTATAGATTGTTTTATACTCATTTTGTTTCTTTTCAAATCCTGCCTACAGGGGTAGAGCCGTAACCGTAGCATGTGATATTAGCCCTTAAAATATATTTAAGGTTTCTTTAGATGCTAAGTCAATAACTACAAGATTTGGTGAATGCTTATTGTCAGATCTATATAATTATTGATATTCTCTTGTACAACACAATATGGATACCGATGGTTAATGTAACTTTCCAAACACCATAACTGCCACAGTCTGCTGTGGTTGTAGTGTCAGGAGTGCTCTGGCACTGTCCAATGGTAAATGGTCAAACCTTTTTTGTACAGTTTAACTGAGAATGTATCAAGATATATATATATATATGTGTGTGTAGGTCTGACACTAAGCATGCACGCAAATCTTGTACTTATTGACTTAGCATATAAACAAATGCCTAGAAGAATGCTTGGCTTGGCTCTGCAACAAAATAACGTATTTCATATATGTATTATTTTTCATCTGATTACTCTTATGGTATGCTGATGTTACCATGTACTCTTGCAAATCTATAGTTGAGAAAATGAATCAGAAAATACTATCGCAAGTGGAAAAAAAAGGTTGCACACCCAAACATTACATACTGTCCATTTATGGTGCTATTTTATTACATTTATTTGTATATTAATATGAGTACAAAAAAAATGTTTTTATTGACACCCTTTAGGTACCTGAGCTCTTGATACTGTCTTCTGCATGTTACCTATTAATTTGTACATTAACAGCAAAAACAGTTTCTCTAAAATGAGTTTAAAATGATAAATAGGAAAGATAATTATATGTTGAAGATAAGTAGATTGTGTTTAATTTGTGAAAAAGATAAGTGACACTAAAATTGAGTCCAATTATTACTATTTTAAGGTTTCCTAAAAGGAAAAAATGTATTAAAACCCTGCACACTTATCATGTCAGATACCTACAACTCTTTATGCTCAGCAGAATATTGTCCATTATTCTACAGTATCGCTTCAATAGCTTATATTTTATCTTGCTAAAACAAGTAAATTATCTATGAATTAACAGTTAAATTGCTAAATTTAGCATTACCGTTAACATTAATGACTAACTATTAAGGCTTGCTGCATTTGCTATGATAAAGTTTTTACTTTTTAGTTATTAAATCATATAAGATAGTCAAAGAATCAAATGTAGTCATTTAAAAAAGATTTAACCCCTTAAGGACAGATGATGGAAATATTCCGTCATAATTCCCTTTTATTCCAGAAGTTGTGTCGTTAAGGGGTTAAGTTTATAAAAACTCTGAGTAAAAGGAAACACTGTGCATATCATTCTCTGTATTTTAAAAAAAAGTCTTTAAAATCCCTGTAAAATCCCATAATTAAATGTATTTCTTATGCAAAGCTGCACAATTAAATATATTAGTAAATGCAGTGGGTCATTAGTTAGAATAGACATTTAAACACCTGAATTGTATTTCGTGAGCAGATACTTCTTCTCTGGCCCATATGGATTTACTATAGATGGAAGGGACATAAGCTCCGATCAATATAAAATAAACTGTGCATGTAGGTAGCATGACCAAATTAGTTTATTATGGCATAATATAATTCATATACACTGAGGGATTTTGTGTAGAATGAAGATAACTGGAGCTCATAGACGATAATCAACATATACTTGCCTTACGCAACTGAGCATGCTTGTGCAAATAACTAGTGTTTGTGAGGTACAGAGAAAAAATAATTAAACGTGAATAACAATCTTTTAGTCCTTTAAATATATAAGAAATTATAAAATAAAGATACAGTACTTGCAAATAGTATTACTATTCCTAGTATGATGCTATAGCTTTATATAACTATGTATTTACATATAAATATATCTGTGCTTGCGTGTGTAGTATTTATGTAGATAATTTAAATATTTAAAAAATGGTAAAAAAAACACTAAAATAGCTGCTATGTTTTTTATATTTAGCTGAATGAATTAAAGCACGAAAATGGATTTTTAAGAAAACAGTTAGAAGATGAAAAGCTCAGAAGTCAGCAGTTTGAACTTCACAGAGAATTACAATGACACTAACTGTAATTGAGCAAGGAGAGACAGTTCTTTCTGAGGAAGAGTCCACACCTGATACCCAGGTCCTGCAGTGATAACAAATAGAAGGGTCTGAAATCTCAAAAGAAAAAGCTTCAGTCATTGACCAAAATGGAGGAAACAAAAGGAATTTTAAAAAAGTAATCTGGAAGGCAAATCATATTTGATAGAAAAAGTTGGAGAACTTTCAACTCAACTTCAAGAAAACATTGAATAGTGAGCTGGAAAGATTAGCAAACTAGTATTTAAAATACAACAAAAATATACAAGATTTCCTAAAAAATATTTATACATTATTACCGCTGGGTTTTTATATTTTCTTCAGGTTTACGGTAATTTTATGTTAAGTGTTTACATTTTATAATTAAACATTTTAATTGCAAATTTCAAAATAATACTAATGTCATAGAGAGGGGATACTTGACAAACCTTGAATTACTTGCATTGAATTACCCCCAAAAATTATATATCACTGAAGACTTCCGAAAAAATCATTGCAAGAACTAAAATATATATTGATATTAGATAAATGCATCTTCACATTATCATAATTATCAAATCTTTAATTTGATATTTATGACTCAAATACTATAACACTCAAATACTACTATTGTGATACTATAAAAGGATATTCCACGCATCACAACCACTACAGTGTGTCAAGTGTCTTCTGGTACCCCCCTAATGTAAGTATTCAAACTATTTAGTAACATTTTTACTTTTTTGCCTGGTGCACGCTAGGCTTATCTGTAGCAGTTATGGTGCATGGAGCTGTTTAACATATATATTTATTTTAAAGGGTCATATAATTGGCCCTTTGATGATTATCCATAACATTGCTGATTGTATTAATTAGAATATTATGTCAGAGAAAGGTGATGATTTCCAGAAGATGGTCTAACCAATCATGTATAGCATGATAGACTCTGTGTTGGTCAGCTGACTTTGCTGTCGTATTTTAACCCCTTAAGGACACATGACATGTGTGACACGTCATGATTCCCTTTTATTCCAGAAGTTTGGTCCTTAAGGGGTTAAAGCACCTTTAACGCAAATTTTTCCGTCTCAAAAAATATAGCATAGTCAAACATTGCACTATCTGTGATTCTCCTCATTTCCAACTCTGTTGCTAAATAAACCACTGTCATTGCTATTTTAATTGTAAGATCAACTCAGCAGCCCGGATATATTTCCCCTAAAAAGTTGTTCTTTAATGTAGCAGTTTTCACTGCTGAAAGCGCAAGGTCTCTTTGTTATCTCTAATGAGATATGTTGGGGTACAAAATATTTTAATATCATGCTTCGGAAGTGCCTTTGAATATTATGTTTTTCTCAATTTTAATGGGATATATTTTGTTATCTTAGGGAGTATTATTTGTGCTACATCTGCACATTGCACTTTGATTATTTTTCATGATGTGAGAATCGCACATAAAATGCTACTTTAATACAATTTATTTTAAGTAGTGCTGCTTTGCATTCAGTTTGTCGTGCAATTAGGCAAGAAAAATGACAGCTTTCTTTTTGTTTGTTTAATTCTTTACAAAAGTACTTGAAAACAAGCATCCATTAATCGCTTCAGGGCAAGGGAACCAGAGAAAATTAGCTGTCATGCATATCTAGTAAGCTCTGGTTGTTGTTTTTATATATATTTTAATTGTATTTTATTTCAGATATCTTAACATTGTCATTTAAAAATGTGTCATTTGTTCTTTGTGATTTATTAAAATATTATGTATTCACATTTTGTACGTAACATATAGTTTATATACAGTTTTCCTCACAATGAAATTTTGGTTTCTCTCTTTCCCCATATTTATTTATTTATTCAAAAATTAACCATGATATTAACTAGGAACATTTTTGCTAGTCCTGTAATCTGCCTTTCCATGGCGTAGACCCTACTAAATAGCTTTATCCCATTCCATAATGTATCAACTATTACATGTGGGTACAAAATTCATAATTCTCCCTCTTTATCTGCCTTCCCTTCCTTTTTTTTATTCCCTGTCATTTGAACCAATCCTCCTATTTGACAATGTTATTTGTCTTTATGATAAATTCCATTCAAGTGCAATGGCAACACAATATAAAGGGGTATACACTATTTGTTACTATCTGTAATTCAGAAAACTCTTCTGTACAACTCGTGTCATAGAAAAAAGGGTTTTTGCCAACCATTCCAGAATCTAATCTTCAGGCCTTTAGCCATGGGTGATGATCAGACTCAAGCAACAAATAATCTTGTTGTGACCCAACGAAGAGACGATAACCCACCAACTGTCACGGACTGGTGTCATAGTGTGACTGAATCAGACTAACTGAATGACTCATACTATCTGTATATGAATGATATTATGTTTATTGTGCTATATAGTGTAAATGTTGGGAATATTTGAATTCACCTTAAATCTCCATCAATCGTGACATGATACATCTCTCACAATCTGTGTCCTTACCTTCCTTCTCAAATTTGGCTGCTGCTCCGACCCAATTTATTTTACATTATATATTCATATTTGCTTCACCCCTAATTAAACTTGTGACCACTTCTGGGATAAATGTCAGAATTATTGATTCATTTTACTTGTTGTGAGGGGTATTTGGATGTTATGCCTTATTTCCCCTACCCATTTTTACTACTTAATTTTTATTTTTTTTATACCTTGAATTTGGAGCCATTTTTTACATGGTTACTGTTGGATATTCTGTCATTGTTATATTTTTTTTTTTAAATCATTTTTATTATCTTCAATAAAAAAATATTATAAATATGTAAATGTGATTTTGTTGTTTAGTTGAATGTTTTGTGAATAAATATAAATTATAAAAACATATCTTTAACTGGAAAAACATTATATTTAAGAACAAACTTTTAAGGATGACATACCTCCTTAAAGGGACCTGCATCATTTGACTATTGTTTTAAAACCCACAAGCAAACACTTTTAAACAAATATTCAAACCAAAATAAAGCAAGAAAATGTTTAAACGTATTTAATAAACTTACAATAAATTTAGGAACGGTAGCACAGATTCATTATTGGGAATTATTGGGAACGGTAGCACAGATTCTTAAGCCTTATCCCCTCTTTCCTCTTATCCACTTTTCTCAGTTTCACAGCAGTCCACTAATCGAAATCAGGGCATCATTGTTCAGCCGCAGAAGAGAGAAACCCAACACCGGAGTTTACTTTGCATGATCACATTGATCAGACTCCCTCTCTTCTTCCCCAACTGCACATGTATAAATCTGTCAGGCATGTGTAATGCACTTTTCCAGTATTCCTAGGGATAGGACACTGATTGATCAGATCAGTGTACCACCTGGAGTGGTTATGGAAAGTGTAAGAAAGACAAAGAACGTCAATATGAAAAATTATATATTTTTTCCTAACCTACAGAGTGAGGCAATTGTCTTATTCAAAGCGAAAGTTCTTAAATTAGACAATTGTCTCAAAGTGATGCATGTGCCTTTAATTCACAATAGGTTAGTCTTCAAACTAAAAGAAATTGGTCTAGATGAATATTCTTGTTCTTGGGTAGAACATTGGCTTAAGGATAGAGTACAACGAGTTGTCATAAATGGTAAATTTTCAAGCTGGACAAAAGTGGTAAGTGGTGTCCCTCAGGGTTCTGTTTTGGGACCGCTTCTATTTAACATATTTATAAATGATCTTGAAATGGGCATTGAAAGCCATGTATCACTGTTTGCAGATGACACAAAACTTTGTAAATTAATAAAATGTGAGCATGATATTGCCTTGCTGCAGAGGGATTTGGATAGATTGGGGGACTGGGCACTAAAATGGCAGATGAAATTTAACGTAGAAAAATGCAAAGTTATGCACTTCGGGGTTAAGAATGCACAAGCAATTTACACCCTAAATGGTAGTGAACTAGGGATAACCACACACGAGAAGGATTTGGGAATTGTTATAAACAACAAATTAGGTAGCAATATGCAATGTCAATCTGCCATTGCTAAGGCCAGTAAGGTTTTGTCATGTATAAATAGGGGCATAAATTCTCGAGATAAAAATATAATTTTGCCTCTTTATAAATCGCTGGTAAGAACACACCTTGAATATACTGTGCAATTTTGGACACCTGTTCTAAAGAAAGATATCATGGCACTAGAAAAAGTGCAGAGACGAGCTACAAAATTGATAAAACTACTGGAGCATTTTAGTTATGAAGAAAGGTTAAACAATTTAAATCTCTTCAGTTTGGAAAAACGGCGCCTGACAGGGGATATGATAACATTATACAAATATATTCGGGGCCAGTACAAACCATTATCTGTAAATCTATTCATAAACAGGGCTATACATAGTACACAAGGTCACACATTTAGGCTTGAAGAAAGGAGATTTCATCTAAGGCAAAAAAATATGTTTTTTTACAGTAAGAGCAATAAGGATATGGAATTCTTTGCCTGAAGAGGTGGTTTTGTCAGAGTCTATACAGATGTTTAAACTGCAATTGGATAAATACTTGCAAAAACAAAACATACAGGGATATAATTTCTAATTAGTGGGGTAATAGCTGCTTGATCCAAGGAGACATCTGACTGCTATTTTGGGGTCAAGAAGGAATTTTTTCCTAGTTTGTTGCAAAATTGGAAGCGCTTCAGACTGGGTTTTTTGCCTTCTTTTGGATCAACAGCAAGAGCATATGTGAGGAAGGCTGAACTTGATGGACGCAAGTCTCTTTTCAGCTATTTAACTATGTAATTCTTTATATAGGGGTGAAGCATATTCATGGTTGCGAGGCCCATTAATCCTGTCCTGATTAATTTCACTACCAATTCAATATTTGTGATTTTAATTCTTGCAGTCCTGAGTTTACTTACTCATATAATTTTATGTAAAAATACTGATTATAAAATTAAAATAATTGTTTATAAATACAACACTTTCATATAGCATTTGGTGTGGTGAAAATCAGAGATTTGACAACTTTGGGTGTATATTATATTATTTATATATTATATTATTATTATATTATTATTATTATTTATATTATATTATTTTTTTAACCAGTAAAAATATGCATTATTTACATTATTTAATTAATTAAGAAAGAAAGATACACTGAGGGGACAAAGAAGCACACATGAGGGTGATAAAGAAGGGAACAGGAAGGGAAGGAGGGACACAGGAGGGTGAACAAAGAAGGGTACATGAGGGGAAGGGGACAAAGACGGGCACAAGAGGGAAGGGGGGCTAAATAGGGCACAGGAAACGAACAAAGAAAGTCCCAAGAAGGGAGAAGAACTAACAAGTGCACAGTAAAAGGACAAAAAGGGCACATGAGGGGAGGGGGGCACAAAAAAGCACACAGAGGGTTTGAGGTGCGACAAAGGGACACACAGACAGCCTGACAGGAGATAAAGAGACACACAGAGAAGCTGAGTAAAGAAAAAGAGCAACACAGAGAGGCTGGGGAAGCAAAAAAGAGACACACAGAAGGGAAGGGGAAGAAGAGACACACAAAGTGTTTAGGGAGTAACAGATGCCTGCTGGGGGAAAAGAGAGGCCTGCCAGCCAGCCACGGCTGCCAGCAACAGTAATTAAGGTAAGAAAAGCCAAGTTGAGCTGGGTACGAGAGAGCTATGTTATATTGGTTTATTGTAAAGAGTGTTAGAGAGATCTCTCTCCAGGCCCATTAGACTCCAGTGTAGGGCCCTGAAGGGACTCTTTCTAACATACAATTTACAAATTTATGAAATAAATATTATTGAAAACATATTAAAAAATTGTGGACGTTTTTTACATTTTAAAGTTAGGCGGGAGGTGGGGGGTGCCAAATACAAGATCTGCCCCGGGTGCAAGATAATATGCAATTTAAGGACAGAATAGCCAAACTCGAAAAAATATACACTCTGCAATGTTTCAAGTTTGTCTATTTTGACAATTCTTGCTTTAGAGATAATCCTGCTGGGTAATTGCTCTGTCACCTAAATGCCTTCCCCAAACTCCTCTAAAGCTTTAATGATATCTCAGCCCTTAACAAACTCAAACTCTAGTAGAAAGCATCCAGTAGTGATGAAAAACACGCTCAGTTACAGGTTTCATATAGTTTTTTTTTTTTGTTTCCCCCTCTCTTTGTTGATGTCCAGTGCAGAGATGTGTTAGCTTCAACTCCTATCACTGCTGCTTATTATAGTGGGTATGCCATATTCATAATATTGTAATAAATCTACACTACAAGGATACTGATTCTCCAGATATCTCTTCAGAATTGGAGGAAAATTGAATTGCTATTGGTACTGGCACGAATAACTTCGAGCACATTTGCTGCCATGTTAAAGTGAGTAATGTATATCCTGCTGCTTTTGTGACATTTTGTATATTCATTCTCATTATTATTCTTTTTTTTTATTGATTTTTATATTCTTTATTTTAGTTGTGCAAATGGTAACAAATAAGCGTGTTATGCAACAACAGCAGGTATAAATATAAGAGACAGTGTGAAATAGCCATTCAGAGAAATTGCAAATTTTTTAGTATTAGTAAAATGAATGATGTATGGAGCAGATATTCAAAAGCTCATAAGAAAAAGCAGGCAAGACACATTGCTGCATCCTTAAACACTTGCGACAAATTGCCACTGGGTGGTAGAAAAAGAAACCGGCATCTTAGTGTCACCAGAATGTTGGGTTGGCTGGAGGACAAAATAAAATTAAAGTTAGCAAACCAAACAAACATTAATAACGCATGTGATCACTGGGAAGGTGAGTAGATGAGCTCAGCCCAGGGCCCAAGATGAGGGCTATGGAATATGTGTATGGGGAACAGTCAGCCTATGCCTTATTTAGGCATCAGCCTATGCCTTATTTAGGAAAGTACTTGCTGTGTCCAATAACAACTTGTTGCTCCCTCTCTGTAACATATTAATCCTCACCTTGCGGTATCTGTGCTCAGCGGCCATGCTTCAGTATACCTGGCTCCTGCAACATGTTGATGGATGCCGCCCGCTGCAGATCCACACCAAATTATAGCCCCTCGTCCGCCCACGGTGATGACAAGGTTGGCGTGCGTGTAACATCACGCGGGAGATGCGCACGCACGTTCTGGGGTCAAAGGCCAATTTCGGCCAATCAGATTTGTAAAGGGCTTATTTAAACTCATTTTTATTTCTCCTCTTTACCCTGTCGTGGTTGTCCGAGAGTGTGTTTCTGAACGTTTATTTTCTAGTTATTGACTTTGGCCTTATTTGACATCCCTGTATTCTGGTATCCCTGACTTTTGGCTTTCCCTCATTGTTGTGTCTCATTCTGTGTCCCTGACCTTGGAAAGTATTCTGACTATTCTTTGGTACGTTAAGTCCAGCCATTTTAAGGCCCAATAAGACGTTAATTCTTAATCCTGACACTCTCCAAGATCTTCCTCATGGACCATGTGTGCTTAAGAATGCTTGGCTGTTTCTTGAGCCCAATGGCTCCCAGCTCCACAGACCAGCCTGTTGGTGCTCTTGATTACAGTCCTCAAGGAGAGTCACTCTCCCACCCCGAAGGGTCTTCCATCTCCACTCTGCATGGAAATGGGTCCCAAGACTCTTTGGTACTTGGAGAGTCTTTTCGAGTGGCAAGGTGGTCACTCCTCTGTATTGGCCCCGTTACCCAGAGCTAAATTTGTGAAACGCTGCTTCAAAAGCTGTCTCTAGTGTAGCAGGTAAAGCATGGAGGGTAGGTCTGTGTTCTAAGCACCTCCAGAATGCTTGGCAGATCCGATCAGTCAAACCAAGCATCAAAGCACTCTTTCCAGGACTGGGTCCCTGGGCCCTCTCGAGACTTTGGATGTTGTACCTCGGCGACCATCGTAGGCTGGTTGTACGTTCCTAGTTTCCACAGAAGATTCTTATGTTGCAGGTAAGTTTCCCCAGCAGGGACTGGGATAATCTCCACTGGCTCAATAGTTTTTAATCAACAAATTTAATTTATTTTCCCCTTATTTGTGGTAGCGGCACATACCTCTCCAACCATCAAACTCCAACCTTACCTTAGTGGCTTTTTCGGTCTTATAACAAAGAAATTTACCTGTGATTTGATTTCTATTTCAGGTTCAGTTTTTCTGAGCTATTGTTGGACAACTACACTGCAGCAAATGAGAACCATTTGAAAATAGCAAAACCCATTCAATGCAATGTGGTTACAATGTATTTTATAGTGAAAACATTTCCTTAAATGGAAATTTGTTAGCCAAATCAAAGAGAATTGAGCTAAATGAAGTGACCAAATTTTAAAAATTAGTCTTTTTTTTTTCTTATAGTGAATAAACCCCAAAGCTCTGCATTATTTCACAGGATTCAGCTTCTGACGTTTTATTTACAAGAACTCAAAATTAAAAACAGCTGATAAAAAATAAAAAAACAAACAAGCAAAAAAAGACTACACAGTTTAAAATTAAAAATGCAGTCAGCTTTTATACACAAACAAAACATTTATCCTTGCAGATCCTTCTCTATCAGTGAATCTGAACAATTCCTCAACAGTGTTAATGGTTACTCTGAGAAAACTCTCAGTTAAGTACAACTTGTAGTAAATTGTTGGTATAATGTGATCATAGTCTACAGACTATAGCTAACCAAAACAATTATACTTCTATTTTTATACACATATTCAGCACTTTCTATTTCTTACCTTATTTGCAGTGGTTTTTTTTTTCATTTAAACGTTTTTATTTATTCAAATTTTTTCTGTTACAAAATCTGCAGTAAAACGGTGTATTAGTACCTTCAGCATACACAACATAAACAGGGGTGTTTAACATAGTTAAGAAATAACAGAATTACATATGCATTGTTGTGCAGGTATAGAAACAGTGAATTATATTCCGGTGGCAACCTTGACAGTGCTCATGTTTAGCAGTGTGGAAAATAACAGCGCATATTAACAGTGGGGTGACAGATACGGAAGGCACGCCTCCCTAAGTGACATCAGAGTAGTGCAAATGAGTAGTTTTGTTACAAGAACAGGGGGGAAGCAGGAAGGTGTGGTAGGGCGGTATGCAGTATATGTCCAGTATAGCCATCTGGCCCTGGAAACATTGCAATATGTAGTAATGTGGCATATGGGAGGGGGGGGGGGGACAACACATTTTAAGTTATGTTATATCCAGGCTTTAGGAGCCATTAAGTACAGAGAGGTGTGTGCGAATGGCAGTACCTTTCGAATCAGTGCCGCTTTTGATGTAAATTTTCGTTTTGTTGACACCTTGTGTCGTTTCTAGGCGTGATGTTCCCGGTCTTTTGCCGGTACCAATCTACCGTAGTATTGCTTAATATATGTTGAGCTTAGGTACCATGTAGTCCCAAGTCCCCCAGTCTCCCTATAGTACTGTCGATGTTTCTTACTAGGAGGTGGTGTGCCGTTTGTTCAACTGCTACTTCCGGGCAGGTGTCCTCAGGTGTGGGCCTGTCCATTACCCAGGCATCCCCTTATCTGAGGTAGTACCCTAGTCCTCGTGTTCGGTCCCTCTCCCCCTATTTTTCTGCCCCCACCCCTCTCTCCACCAGAGGCTAGCGGTGTCGTAAGGCATTCAGGGGTCTTGTCTAATACGACAGTGTATGCGCAGGAGGCGCTGAGGTAGTAAGATATCATGTGGGGTGGGCATGAGTTTGAGGGTAGCACCACATCTTCGCCATGCTCAGGTATGGCATTGTATTTCGTGTCTTGGGTAGGTGGATTAAGCTGAGGCAGACCAGAGGGCCCACCACAGTGCTGCTAGGCCATGAATGTCTGGATCGGGTTACTACTGTTGACCCGTGTTATTTGCAGTGTTTTATCTCTAACCACATCTCAAAATAACAGACATCTGAATATTCACCAATTATGCTAGATATTACTCATTGTTTAGAATTAGACTCCTCATGCTCAGCACTGCAGACAGGGAGATGTAGATGCAGTTGGTTTATATAAAACAGAAGGGGTGAAGTAACTGTTACAGGAGAAATCAACAGAAGGAGAGAGGCATTGAGTATGTTTCGTCCTCTGGTCTTCATGTTACAATATTCCTCAACATGAGTAGTGGAGTAGTAAGTGAGTCACATTACACAGTTCACAGTGTATAATGAGCTCTATATGCAGATTGGGCATTTTTCTAAATTAAACCTAGACTCTGGTAGTTGCTGTGGTCTGGTACAACTTCGTACCAGCAGAAAGCGCCATCATTTTAGGTGATCAGGACTTCCCACCCAGCGCTGTAAAAAACATTGTGCCGGATCAGAGGATGATCGCAGCCTGGTGACTCTCTGTTGGGGTTCCACATATAAAAAAATATCACTTGTCCCAATAAACCAGTTTTTATTCATACTTCACTAAGTCTCGGTTAGTGTTTGGGTGGAACAGCGATATGGGCTATAATCTCTGAGCTATATTAACTCGGGCTAAAATCACAAGGGGAGAAAGGGGACCTTGGCAGCAACATCCAAGCTACCTGTGTATAAGTCGTCACACAGTGACTTTATTATGGTTGCAGTTAAAAAAACAGTTATTGTTATTCAATAAAGTAGTCTATGCATTGCAGAAAGATAAAGAGAGAATGAGGGTGATTGTAACGATTAAAAGATGATAAACAGGTTTTTTTCATAATTGAAATAATTGTACATGAATGCTAGTTCATATCTTTTTTTATTTTTGTATATAATATTATGATAAAAAAAATTAACATTGTACTGTAATTGCTTCCAAGGACATACTTTTAAACAAACAAAGTTGTTTATTGTGAGTAATACAGGCTTTTCTTCTCATTATTTTGTAATGTTTAAAAAGGTCAACACATTCCATAGTGCTCTGCAATGGGTACATTAACAAAAGGTAGTGATTGAAACCGATACAATAAACTTTTATACACAGCCAAGATGTTGGTCAAAATTGGATGCATTTTTACTGTTATTTCAGCTACCAATAGAGAGAGTTGTTAAACTACGGGTTTACCTGAAAAAGTTTCATATTAAATTACAGGGTTGCCATTTCTGTATAATCACAAGATGAATCGAATGAAAACAGACACTATCTATAAGTGCAGGGTCTCACATGTTACATTTAATATGCTGCTAATTATGCATCATTATATATTCACATTTTAAGCATGAATATAGATTTTCAACTGGGAGACTTCTTAATAAAAAGTAGACATATATGACCTTAATATTTCTTAATATTAGTTGATTTCTGGAATAAAAATTAGAGCGATGGTGTAGGTGAAGGAGAATGAAGAGCTTGGGGCACTACTTAAGTTAAAAAAAAAAACTCAATGTAGACTATTAATAAGGGAGCTAAGGGAGTACCTTTTTAAACATCAATTAGTCAAAGTGCAGGCCACAGCAGGATAACCTTCAATGTGTGTTTCTTGTATGCATACATTTTAATCCGGGAGCTCCAGAGGAGTCCGTAACCAATTACAATGCAAAACACTACATCCCTTTGGTGTGACCATCAAACCATCAAAATATATACTAACAGTGTTGAAATGTTTTGTTTAAGATTTGTTAATCATGTCGAAGTATTTTCACACCATAGCTCATATCTTACAGAATTATATTTTACCTAATTGTTTTGCCTTTCCCATGAATAAAAAATTGAAAGATAATAGTTACATAGTTGCATAGCTGAAAAGAGGCTTGCATCCATCAAGTTCAGCCTTCCTCACACATGTTTTGCTGCTGATCCAAAAGAAGGCAAAAAACCTAGTCTGAAGCACTTCCAATTTTGCAACAAACTAGGAAAAAATTCCTTCTTGACCCCAAAATGGCAGTCAGATGTCTCCTTGGATCAAGCAGCTATTACCCCACTAATTAGAAATTATATCCCTGTATGTTATGTTTTTGCAAGTAATTATCCAATTGCAGTTTAAACATCTGTATGGACTCTGATAAAACCACCTCTTCAGGCAGAGAATTCCATATCCTTATTGCTCTTACTGTAAAAAAAAACTTGTCTTTGCCTATAATAGTTCTTTTTATGTCACATTCAGAAAAAATACTTTAGACTGATAAATATTGATAATTTTTCTTCCAGTCATTCCATAGCTATTGATGATTATTATGAAACTAATCATATGATAATGTAATAAATAGGATATTGAAAATGATACTTTTTAATACTTGTTCTGCTTGCAAAATGTTATTAAAAACTTTTGGCATTACCAGATAAATATAAAGCTCTAACCACTGAGCTGTTGAGATAGCTTAGTTGTTTAAACTCCAGTAGTGGTATTCTGTATGGATTAATTTCCTGGTGATTTTTTTTTGAGGTTCCTAAATGGGATACAATTGAGCTGCATAATAGTTACATAGCCTGGATGCAAGTATGGACTCGGAAACTAATCAACAATAAAAGTCCTTTGGTAAGTTTTTTTTTGCTTACTGGATGTTTTCAAATTTTATCATATTTCAATACTTGTTGGGGATAAGATCAGCCCGGGCCCTTTGAAGGATGTTTGCCAACTCTTTATCATCATCACCTTTACTTGTACTTTTGACATTCCCTTAATCATTTTATTCCATTAATTCTTATACCTGGTTTGGACACCCTCAGGCCTTCAGAGGAGCTGCCCAATCATTTCTTCCTGGGGAGTGGGTAGGCACTGGAATGCAGAACCAGGAGGACACGGGAACACAAGACCAAGAAGACACAAGAACTCAGGACCAGGAAACGCAGGACACAGGATCAAGAAGCGAAGAGTCAGAATCTCAGGAACCAGGAAACAAGAAACACAGAATACAGGATCAAGGAGTCAAGAGTCAGAATCTCAGGAACCAGGAAACAAGAACCACAGCACAGGAGACAAGAGACAGCGATCTGACAAGGAGTGAGGTGAAAAACCACACTATATAGGTGCTAAAACAAGGACCAGGTGAAGTGCTAATGAAAATAAATTGGGAACAGTGCCAAACAGTGGTAATGGTGAGTGTGGGTACTGCACGAGGGCAAATCAACTAAGGAGTTTCGTGACACTTTATGCTTAAAATCAGAGTTGCACAGTTACATAAAACAGCACATAAAGTAGCTTTACAGCAAAAAATATCAGAAGCAAGCTGGAATACTGCCAAACATCGATTATACAGGGTTAAAATAATTATCTCTTTTAACCCCTTTTTTTTTTTTTTGCTTTTGCTTTATACCAGTTTAGCCTGCCAAAGGCCTTTTTTTTTTACAATCTGCCAAAGATTAACTTCTTCCAAAGAGGAATTGTCTTCCAAAGACAATTATGTACAAAACAGCCTGTCAAAGGCTTTCCTCCTACCCAAGGAGTGATAAAAGTCTACCAAAGACGACATAGTGAGATTCCCCTTTAAATAAAAATATAAATAGTTAAAAAAACATTTAAATAACAAATGCAATGTGTGGAGGATGGGAGAAGCAGGTAAAGAATGAAGGTCTTTAAAGACACTAAATCCTCTTACCTGTCATTTCCATTCCGTCCAATTGCAACCGCTTCTGACACCAATTTGTTAGGGATAAAATCAGCCCGGGCCCTTTGATGGATGTTTGCCAACTCTTTATCATCATCACCTTCACTTGTACTTTTGACATTCTTTCTGCCCTGTGTGTTTGTTGCAGAGAATTCATGTTTTAAATGTAGATGATTATAAATTAGAGAGCAAAATTTACATTTGCAGTGGTCCCACACATGCTTAATTTTGTGACGTAAGCTAACTTGTGCTTGATACAGGTACTTGAAGTAAGCCAGTTCATCACATGTTATATATGCTTTAGACTTATCTATGCTTTAAGGAAATACTCCATATTATGGCTAATAAGTCTAACATTGTATGTGTTTGGTAAAATTGTGAAAATCTGTAAATTGGTGTATGGAGATGCTAAGATTTATTCATTGTAACCATAACTGTGGACTCACTGCGGGTTGGGTTTGAGTTTGGTATATAGGATCTATAGGATCTATATAGGTATATAGGATCAGAAAACCATGGACAAAAGGTTTTTACCTGTGTTGTTATTACTTTTGGGAACTCAAATTGACTGGTCAAAATGTTGCCATGCCTTTAACATGGAATAGTATACATATGTTGAGTCTTTGAGACTTCTGACAAATGCAGGTGATACCATGTCCGTGTAATCTGGTCCAAATGTTCTATAAGCGTATAAGAGAGAAATTCTATTGACAGGGTACATATGTTGCAACTGGTTAATGCAAGTGTTATACAAATGTTTAAGTCAAGCGCATTATACTGGTAATCCAAGACCCTGGTCCAAAGAGGGGGAATAGATATTATTCCCATTTTGACTATATGTGTTTACGTTGTAAATTCTAAAAATAATATTCCTATTGTTGGGAATAATACACTTTGCCTGTATTGACCCAAGGCTCAAGCTACAGATAACATGATGTTCATTCTGTTTAAAATTGGTTAACATGTCAGCTATTTGAAATATTTAACTTGTACGCTTAAAAGATGTATTCAACAGATAATTGAAAAAGCTCAAAATCGACAGCTCAAATTCCTCTTAAAGGGAAAACCTACAGCACAGAGCAAATGGGGGAAATCGAGGTGAAGAAAGAAAGAAAGTCCCGCAGACGTGATTAACACGAATGAATATATACCTCCTTTTGTTTCTCTGCCTCCCATGGATATTTTCCGTAAGGTAGATCATGATATGATCTAAGAGGGGAATTGTAGATACAAATATCCATCTCACTATCTATCCTAGCTGTTCATATAAGGCTTAATTTAAACTTGGAATTGTATCTTCGATTCTTGGAAGAATTTATCTAATATCATTTACGAGAATGACCATACTGATTTCCAAATTTTCTTGTTAATTGTCCAAGATTTTGGTATTTGTAAATATCAGTTTTTTATCAAATATACGTGTGTTATATAACGTAGGATATAACAAGAAACAGCTGCTTATAACTTGTGCACAACAATCTACGTCATTGTCATCGTCATTGTCATCGTCATTGTCAGGCCCATATGCTCATTCCCCCCCCCCCCTCCCATCCTGCTATGAAAAAAGTGTATCAATATAACTGTTGGTCGATAAATGAGTTACGTTGGTTATTGAACACGTCTCTGCTTTTCATTTCCAATTTCCAGAGCTCTGATAAAGAGTTGGCAAACATCCATCAAAGGGCTGATTTTATCCCCAACAATACTCAAGACATTTTAACAAATGTTTAATATCTGCCCTTTTTGACAACTATATCATTGCCATACTCCATCTCAATGGTCAAGAAGTGGAGAAGGGTATAGGATCCATTTACTCAGTCTCTTACCTATATTATATTATTCCCTTCATCCCTGTGCATATGGGGTGGAGGAAAATGATGGCCTTTCACTAACCCTAATAACAAAACAGCAAAAATAGATACAGTATGGCGTACCTCCAATCCAACAGCTCACACTGTATGGGTAATATAAATTATTCCACAATTACAGCGTGCCTCGAGTAGCCTTTAAAAGGGTGAAAATCCTCTCCTGATCACTGCGGCAAATTATGGTAAATTCATGAGACGCAATGTAAAAGGAAAATGAAGCAATAATTTTCAGGCAAATAATTCCTTAAAACTAATTCTTCTTTTATTCACCAATTAAAGGCTAAAATTATCATATCATACAAAACAGCTGGCTTCTTTTATTCATCGTATGGGTTAAAATCATCAGGGCAACATACAATTCATCAGGCTCATGAAAAATGGCCCTGCAAGTTTGCTTTTTCATGAGCCAGCTGTACTGTATGCTGCGTCATGATTTTAACTTGTGAGAAATAAAAAAAGAATGTGTTGTAAGAAATCATTTTCCTTGAGATCACTGTTTAATTTTCCTTTTACTTCATTCATTAAACTTCCCATATTAATCTTGGATTTTCTCATGAAACAAAACAAATGTATTTTTTTTCCAGCTGAAATTTACCACTATTGCCATGTTCCCTCCCAGCAGCATTCAAACTCACTAAAAATACGAGGAATAAAATGCATTGGTAAACTGGGAACTTAGTCTGTACATAGTTGCTTATAATACACATGTATATGCCTCAGTTTAAAAAGATGTTCAAATGATTCTATACTGTTAGAAAAACTTGCTAAATGATTTATGTACAAAAATACCAATAGACTTTAATGATGACTTCTGTAGATTAATCAGTTGGAATTTTTTTCTTACAGTATTTAGTCATTTGGATAGATTATAAATTGAGGTCAAAATGTAACACAAACAAATGCAGAGTTATGCATTTTGATACTTAATGGATACACACAATTGGTCAGGTAAGGGTGAGGTTCGGTTTTGGTTCGTGACTGGGGTTATTTACTAAAAAGCCATTATTTCAGGACACATAACTTTATTTAATTGTGGTCAATCTATATCTCAATGAGCTTTAGGAGACCTCTTTATCAAGTGTTGAAAAAAATTAAATAAAATTACTTTTACTCATAATTAGCACATGAAAAGAACACTAGAGCTGTGAATGTCAATAGCTATAAAGATGAAACAGATTGCCTGTACGTTTTCCATTTGTGACTTAAACTACAATACGTTTTGCAAACTAGGTGTCATCCTTACAGTAAGTTACTATATTAATAAATGTTGGTTAATCAGAAAAATGACATTGTGTTACTATTACTCAAAGTAATATCACAAATTTCAATAGAAAGTATTATGTGATGATAAATAATCAAATATGTGTTTAAAAGAAGACAGTGTTTAATATTTGTTTATAACGTTTATTATTATCTTAAGAAAGAGAGCAAGACAATAAACAGATGTGTAAAATGAACATAAGATCTCAAATGTAAAATGAAAATAGAAGAGGTTAGAACAACGAGACACAAGCAGATGAACATTTCCCTGTATAATCATAAGAAATATCAAACTTAAAAGTGCAAGAGTTAAATGCATTCACCAAGGAACAACAATTTGTTTAAAATACATTTACAAACTTTGTAGTGCATTCAGACCAAATATAAATGTGTTCCAACAAAATGGTTTTAATGTATAACTAAAGAAAAATGGTAAAAAAAAAATAAAAATCTTAATAATAAGTAACACCAACTTGAATTGGGTGGTAAATGTAAAAAAAATTAAAAAATTACAAGAACCCCCCACCCCCCCACCCCCAAAGAACAGAAAACAGAAGGATGGGGTATATGGGAGACTTATGAGAGGAAAGAGCAAAGGGGAAATGGAGAAACAAAGTAAAAGCAAAAAGCAAACAAAGAGAATGTGGGTTAAAACATAGGAGTCAGCAGGTGAACCTGAAGTGAAAGATGGCAGGTGGTCAGGCGGGGGCTCATGAAGCAAGCTACATTTGCAAGATGTCCACCTTGGTGAGAGCTTCAATGGACCTCTTTGCCACCCATTGCTACACCCACAATTAAAAGCCCGACATGGAGAAAAATGCTAAGGGCAATGGTCCCTCCAGATCCCTGGAAGCAAAGATGAGTGTGGACACTACATCTATGTGCTCCTTTTATACCCTTCTGGTGAACCCCCCTTATCCACAAACTCGGTCTCAGGCGTATAAGGCTGAGGAGGTCTACTCGCTAGCCTCACCTGCACCAAGCATGCAGACATCTTCCACCTCAACAGAGCTGGACTGGATGAGGCTAATTAAAGCCCTGCTAATGAGGGATGATCTCAGGGAGGCCACTACTTACCTCTGGGCCTCAATTTGGGCTGACATCCAAATAGTGTGCACTGATCTACAGGGACTCACTCACCGTGTCTCCTGCATGGAAGGAGATCGTGATAATTTGGTGGTAACCCAAGCAGCAACCTAGGATACTCTGGAATGTCAAACAATGCAAATGAGGTAGATGAACATCCATTTAGAGGACTTAGACAACCGAAGACAACATCAAAATTTGCACCTCTGGTGTTTGTCTGAGAATAAAGAGGCTGGGGAACCATTATGTGAGGTACTTGCCCAGCTTTTTTTTTTTTTTTTTTTTACTTCTTTATTTTTGTTATGCAAATGAATACATACACACTTGTAATGCCACGACAGCAGGACAAGCAAAAGAAAAACATACAGTACAGTACATGTTATAACATGGTATTCTGAGCAATTGCACACATTTCATAGTTATGGTATACTAGTAAACAAGCTGAGGATCATGTGTCTAAACCAAACATCCTATATAGTTAGATAATTAGTATTGTAACATGGACACAGTGAATGAGAGGGTTAGAGCACCCAAGACATCCCCTGGTGAACAATATGCTGTGAAGTGTTACAAGCTCTTACAAGCAAGGTTGTGGAGAAACCAATTGGAGGGATCAGCACTAGTGATGTCGCGAACATAAAATTTTCCGTTCGCGAACGGCGAACGCGAACTTCCGCAAATGTTCGCGAACGGGAGAACAGGGCGAACCGCCATAGACCCGGGTGCCCGGGGTGCACTTTCACAGGGGCAGCATTTCACCACCCCTGTGTCTTATGAAAAGGGACTGGTGTGCCGCGAGTTTGTGTATCAACGCGATTACCCATCAAGCAGCAGTAGGTCCTGTTCTCGCGATCCGCGAGAGCGTTGCCGCGGGTTGCCATAGCAACCCGCAGCAACGCTCTCGCGGATTGCGAGAACAGAGGACCCTGCTGCTGCTGCTGGATGGGAAACGAGGATGCAAAGTACTGGGCCCCTCTTTACTGCCACCGGACCACCAGTCGAGGAGGACAGGACGGGCAGGTAAGTGGCAGCACTTATTCCGCACAACATGCACACTGCACACACTATACACTGCATACACTATACACACACTGCACACACTATACACTGCATACACTATACACAAACACTGCATACACTATACACACACTGCATACACACACTGCACACACTATACACTGCATGCACTATACACTGCATACACTATACACACACACTGCATACACTATACACTGCATACACTATACACAAATACACACTGCATACACTATACACTGCACTCATTATACACACACACTGCATACACTATACACACACTGCATACACTATACACACACACTGCACTCACTATACACACACTGCACACACTATACACTGCATATACTATACACACACTGCATACACTATACACTGCATACAATATACACACATACACACTGCATACACTATACACACACTGCATACACACACACTGCACACACTAAACACACACTGCACACACCATACACTGCATACACTATACACACACTGCATACACTATACACTGCATACACTATACACTGCATACACCATACACACACACTGCATACACTATGCACTGCATACACTATACACACACACTGTATACACTGCATACACTATACACACACACACACACACACTGCATACACTATACACTGTATACACTATACACACACACACACTTCATACACACACACTGCATACACCATACACACACACTGCATACACTATACACACACACTTCATACACGCACTGCATACACTATACACACACTGCATCCACTACGCAAACACACTGCATTCACTACGCAAACACACACTTATACATGTGTATCTGTATGTCTGTGTATCTGTATGTCTGTCTGTCTGTCTGTGTGTCTGTGTGTCTGTCTGTGTGTCTGTCTGTGTGTCTGTCTGTGTGTGTCTGCTTCGGAGTTCAGTGCCAAATACATTAAAAAAAATTGCAGTTGTTTTTTACATTTCAAAGTGGGGGGGGATCGGGGGGCCAAATAAAGGATCCGCCCGGGTGCCAAATACTCCAGGTATGCCCCTGGTGACACCAGATATGAGTGGTGGCACTGGGCAAGTGGGCACAGTATACGCTGTGAGCCTGACACACACGCTGGCAGGCAGGCAACTTCAGTTAGATTACACAGGAAAAAAAAAAGCAGACTGATGTTCTAGCCCTAAAAGGGCTTTTTGGGGTGCTGTCCTTACAGCAGAGATCAGATGAGTCCTTCAGGACTGTAGTGGACACTGAATACACTAGCCTAGCTATCGATTTCCCTATTAAATCAGCAGCAGCTACACTGTCCCTCCTCTCACTAAGAATGCAGCTTCCGGGGGGCGGGGCCTAGCTGTCAAGGAGGAAAGACACACTTCGTGTGAGCTCCCTCAATATCTCACTTTAAGCAGCTATCAACAAGCGAATTTCACCCCAGAAGGGGATGACCCAGCAATGTTGCTCCTACCTGACCGACCCGACATGCTTAATAGTGGTCAGCAACTCGACAGAGTCTTACTTACCTCCGCGTGGCAAGTGTGGCCTGGTGCTCACCGGGAGGGAGAGGCGGCCGATCTCCCGATCCTGGGATGCCCAGGAGCAGGATGGGGGTTATCCCGGTCCACCCCTGAGAGGCTGTCTGGCGCTAATGGACGCACAGAGCACAGCCGCCCAGGCTGACATACTCATCTGCGACTCTCCCAATATGGCGGCAGCCACGTGTCCTCCTGGTACCAGCAAAGCATGGCAGGATATTGAGTCTAAGCTGGACAGACTCTTTAATCAATTTTGGAAGCAAATAACAAGCAGGAAACCCCAACAAACTCCACCACAGCCCCAACAAGCTCCACCACAGCTAAGCGAAGCAGTCCCCATTAAAATCCACCAACGCAAAAGGCGTCGAAGACGGGACCGGAGGCACAAACAGAAATGCAGAGCCTGCCCCACGTCAAGCACTCGCCTCCACCTTAAGCAACAACAATCCCGCACCGGACGTGAAGCACCACCGGGACAGATCCGACCACCCGACAAAACAAGCTTCCACCACCTCAAGCCGCGAACCCGGCACTCAGCCAGAGACTTGCCTTTGTTGTTCCAGGTATCAGGGACTCCCAGGGTCTGCACATGGCGCCCAGAAGGGATCGGATGAGCACAAGCAGTAAACAGCAGCCTGCCAAGTATGTCCCACTATAGCCGATCCTCCACACCATGCATTTGATCACATGAACTGCTCTCTGCACATTAACCAATCGTAAAGTAGCAAGCGTTTAAACATGTCATTATTTCACCTCCTAAAGAGTTTATTGTCGTAGTTCCTTACATGCCTTTACCTTAACCGTTCATGTATTAAGTTATTCACTAGTCTCATCTCATGGAGGAGATGCTGATATAAATACACAGTTGATAATGTGCAAGCTACACCCTAAACATGACAGCCATCTTTCACAACAATGTACTGCTATATACTCATACCCTCAGTGCAACTAGCCATGATATACGCATGTTCAGCCTAGCATGCTAAAATATAACACACTTCTGTCTAAAAAAATAAATAAATAAAATAATAATAAAAAAAAAAAGAATGCAGCTTCAGAATTAATCTAACTTGTATGCTGTCTAGGAGGTGGGAGGGTCTGGGAGGGAGGGTCTGCTGCTGATTGACTGGAATGTGTCTGCTGACTGTGAGGTACAGGGTCAAAGTTTACTCAATGATGACGAATAGGGGGCGGACCGAACATCGCATATGTTCGCCATCCGCGGCGAACGCGAACAAGCGGTGTTCACCAGGAACTATTCGCCAGCAAACCGTTCGGGACATCACTAATCAGCACCAGCCAGTTAGAGTCCCCTTCGTGAGTCAGCCAATACCACTTAGTGGAACAATGTTATGCCACAAGTAGAATTGATGTGGAACACAACTGCAGATTTGAAAGTTCCTTTTTATTTTAACATAGCGTGATGGAAGATAGGATAGAAGTTACTGTAACTTTAAGGATTCGTGGATATTGCAGGTGATTAGTGAAAAGCAAAAAACACTAGCAACTGTATCAGAGATATTGGTAACAGAGTTTTAGTAGGAGAGTATTAGTAATCAGGTTAAAGTTCATTAGCAAAGCAATTCCCAGAGAATTACTAATAGTATACTTAGAGTTTGATGGGAGTAATCTTCCAAAGGTAGTTTAGGTTGAGCCAAGATAGAGGATAAACTTCTTTTAGTCCGGGTCTTCGGGGTTGAAGAGAGCAGTAAAGTCCAATATTCAGTCTGAGATCAAAGGAGTGGAGAAGGCAGGGAATCCATTTAAACAGTCCAAGAGGTCGGTACACAAGTGTTAATGAAGAGTAGCTTAGTCGGCAATATAAATGCGGAAGTAACCTAACTCAAATCACTAAGCAATTTTGAAACTGGCGCGGTTTCTCTATAAGGCTTGAGAGAGCCATGTCAGAGAAGGGGGCGGGGACTGCTCCACATACCCGGAAGTGTCAGAACGGAGCTGATCGGAAAGATAAGTCCTGACAGTACCCCCCACATAAGGAGCTGTCAGGGCTTACCTGGGTGTGGGAGTCCGGCAGGCAGAGAAGTATGCTCACCCTTGCAAGAAAACACAGGCCAAGGTGATCAGGCAAGAATTCACCTGACCTGTGAGTCGGTGCACGGGGGCTGTGCAGGGTAAATCCAAAACGCGGTACAGGAACAATAAACCAGGAGAATAGTCGTGGGAAGCCAGGGGTCAAAGGAAGCCAGAAGTCAGGATAATCGGTGTACCAAGCCAGAGGTCAATAACAAACTGGAGAACAGGAAGCAGCAGAATGATCACCAGAGTCAAGGAACTGACACTGCCTTCTGGGAGAGGCAGTGTTATATACCTGGCTAACGAGACATCAGGCTCAGGTGTAACTTGAGTGACAGGAGAAGTTCCAACAAATGTCCAGCTTCAGTACCAAATACTAGACAGGGCTAGATACAGGAAACAGAAGCGGAGAGATGGCTCAGAGGTAAGCCAAAGCACCAGAGCTGCCAAGGACCCAGGTTCGAATCCTGACATTACCCCCTCCTCAAAGACGCCTCCAGGCGAGAAAAAAAAACAAGAAAGGCAAAAACAAGTACGGCCCAGGAGGTCACTTCTTTGACTTCTTGTTTTTGGTTTTGCCAGCAGGATCGGAGGACATAGCTATAAGGGCCTTCTCAAATGTTTGCAAGTGCTCCTTCCGGACTAGAGTCCCATTAGAGGCATAGGTACAGCCAGGAGGAGGATCGTTCTTCCCCGAACAATTAGCATTTTCAGGTACTACTGGAGAGAGGTTAGGGTTGGCAATGGATACAATGCAAGTGGCAGGTAACTTGATCCCAGGAGTCTTCTTTTCCGAACCTTTTTCCCTCTGTACGTCACCATTACAGACGGTAAGTAACTCCTCTTTAGGTTGACAAGGGATGATAATACCAGCTTTAACAAAAGTTTCTACCGGCGGAGGTTCAGATTTCTCAGGAGCACTGGGTAAGTTATACAGCATAGTTTGCGTACCCTTCTGTGTCACATAACGGGGACATGACTGGCAAAAACCTTGGCAGCGTCTAGACGAAGTTTCTGAGACGACTGGATGGGTACGTAGGGCACTCAATAGAAGGGGTCTTTGCTTGGGTGGACGAATTGGGCAGAAAGAAATGAAATGCCCTCTTTCTCCACAATATAGGCACAAGCCATGGGCTCTCCTACGATCTCTTTCCGTTAGGGTCAACCTAGTCCCGATATATCCAATCTCCATAGGTTCGTCTGGGTCGAGAGGAAGGCAGGATTGCTCTGGGGCCTTCATAGGATCAGGAGCATAATGAGGCAACACGGGGTTGTCGTATAGGTACAGGTTCCCTTTGTTTCTGGGAATCTGGGATCCTCTGGGACGTGGTGGTGGCTTAGGCACAGCGGTCTTGCTAGGAGTCTTGCAGTGTGCTTCCATGGCAGACATGAAAGCATCCCATCCCGCAAGGACAGGATTCTGAGACAGCAACATATCGTGTGCCCATTGTTTCATCTTTCCAGACAGCAGGTTTATAGCTGCTCGGACCTTTATGAAATCATTGGCATAAGTCCGAGGCTTCAGGGAAAACACCAATTCACAATCCACTTTAAAGCAAAGGAAGGAAGCTTGGTTGCCATCAAATCTCTCCGGCATAACTGTAAATGGTTCAGGAAAAAACAGGTTCCAGGGCTGGGCGTACTGTCCCTTTAAGAAGAAAAATTTCTCGCTGTAGCTCCAAAACAGTCTGGACCAGGCTAGACACTTGCTGGAGCAGGGGTGAGCACATCTCTGCGGACTCCATAAAGGTCAGTTCCTTATGTCAGGGCTTACCTGGGTGTGGGAGTCCGGCAGGCAGAGAAGTATGCTCACCCTTGCAAGAAAACACAGGCCAAGGTGATCAGGCAAGAATTCACCTGACCTGTGAGTCGGTGCACGGGGGCTGTGCAGGGTAAATCCAAAACGCGGTACAGGAACAATAAACCAGGAGAAAAGTCGTGGGAAGCCAGGGGTCAAAGGAAGCCAGAAGTCAGGATAATCGGTGTACCAAGCCAGAGGTCAATAACAAACTGGAGAACAGGAAGCAGCAGAATGATCACCAGAGTCAAGGAACTGACACTGCCTTCTGGGAGAGGCAGTGTTATATACCTGGCTAACGAGACATCAGGCTCAGGTGTAACTTGAGTGACAGGAGAAGTTCCAACAAATGTCCAGCTTCAGTACTAAATACTAGACAGGGCTAGATACAGGAAACAGAAGCGGAGAGATGGCTCAGAGGTAAGCCAAAGCACCAGAGCTGCCAAGGACCCAGGTTCGAATCCTGACAGGAGCACACCCAGGGTGCCATTACTTTGGTTTCTCAGGATAACGTTTGTGGAAAGCGGAAACAAATTTATCAGCATGTACATCAGAAGAGTATTCCCACGTGTCGTCTTCAGTCCCATAACCCTTCCATCTGATAAGATACTGTAAGGAACCTCGATAATTTCTTGAGTCAAGAATTTTACCTATATCATATTCTTCTTCACCCTGCACTATGAGAGGGTCAGGATTATATAGCTGTTCCCTATGGAATGGATCTGGGAGATAAGGTTTAAGAAGTGAAACATGAAAAACAGGATGAAGTTTAAGGGAAGAAGGGAGTTTCAATCTCACAGCATTGTTGTTGATAATGGACTCAATCGGGAAGGGACCGAGAAAGAGAGAACTCAGTTTCTTGGAAGGACGGGTTGTAGAAACATTTTTTGATGACAGCCATACAGAGTCACCGACTTTATAACAAGGTGGAGGCCTCCTCTTAGTATCAGAATATTTCTTATGAATGACCAAAGAAGTCTCAAGGTTCTTCTTTAACTGTTCGAATAATGAAGACATTTCAGAGTTTTGAATGGAAACCATAGGGTTAGATGTCGATCTAAGTTCATCAGGAAATGAAGAGGAATGGAATCCATAATTTGAAAAGAACGGAGTCATCTTGCTGCTGGAATGTATAGAATTATTGTAGGCAAATTCGGCCATAGGCAACCAATTAATCCAACCATCTTGCAAATATGTGCAGTAACAACGAAGGTATTGTTCTAAACATTGATTGACCCGTTCTGTTTGACCATTAGTTTGAGGATGGTATGCAGAAGAGAGCTTACGTTGGATTTGAAGAGAGGAACACATCTCCTTCCAGAAACGTGAAGTGAACTGGGTACCTCTGTCAGAGATGATTTCTTCAGGAAATCCATGTAATTTGATTATATTGTCTATGAAGGTTTTGGAAAGTTCGGACGAAGAAGGTAGTTTTTTTAATGGAATAAAATGTGACATTTTATTGAATCGGTCTACAACGACAATAATGGTGGTGTGTTTTTGGGAAGGAGGGAGTTCCACCATGAAATCCATAGAAATGGATTGCCAAGGTCTCACAGGAACTGGTAGGCTCATCAATAAACCGTATGGGAGGTGATGTTCGGATTTGGATCTCTGGTTATACAGGACAGGACTTAACATAGGTTTCAATGGTTTTGTCTTGACGAGGCCACCAGTATTGTCTAGTTGATAGTTCCAATGTCTTTTTAATACCAGGAGAGTCATGGATTATTTTTAGAAGTTTGTTCCGGAGTTTCGGAGGAATATAAATCCTATTTTTGAAATAAAAGATGCCTTCCTTTTTGTCCAGTTTAGGAGTGGAGGGTATTTCAAGTTCTTCAACAGATAATTGTTTTAATTCATCGAATATGGTGGATACAAGTCCGACAAATTTATTGTTAGACAATATTGACAGAGGTTGATCTCCAGAGGGAGGTTTGTGAGGGATTCTTGAAAGAGCATCAGCTATCTTGTTACGAGATCCAGGTCTATAAACTATTTGGAAGTTGAAACAATCAAAAAAAAGACTCCATCTTACTTGTCTAGACGATAAAGTTTTATTGTTATTGAGGTATTCAAGATTTATGTGGTCTGTATAAACAACTATAGGAATTTTGTTTCCCTCAAGAAGATGACGCAGGTTCTCGAAAGCTGCCTTTATACCAAACAATTCTTTTTCTCCTATGGGATAGTTCTTCTCAGCTGAGGATAATGATCTTGAGAAAAAAACAACCGGATGGATAGGATCTTGAGGAGTCTTTTGTTGTGAGAGAACTGCTCCAATAGCAGCATCAGATGCATCTACTTCTAAGACATAGAGGAAGGATGGATTTAGAAGGTGTAGAATGGGAGCAGTTGTGAATTTCTTTTTTAGAGTATCAAAGGAAGATTGGGCGTTGTCATTCCAACAGAATGGATGCATGTTGCCAGTGAGGATATGGAGTGGATGAGCTATTTCAGAACAATTTCTAATAAATTTCCTGTAAAAATTTGCAAAACCAAGAAACCTTTGTACAACCTTGGTAGAGGAGGGGATCGGCCAATTAAGAATGCAGTTTATTTGAGAATCATCCATTCTTATTAGATGAGGAGAGATAACATATCCAAGAAAAGTGAGTTCACTAACTTCGAATAAACATTTTTCTGGTTTAGCAAAGAGTTTATGAGTTCTTATAGTAAGGTCAGCAGTGGCTTGTTTATTCGGGTCCTCATATAGAAGGGACATTTCTTCAATGAAATCGTCTAATGAATCCAGTATCGGATCCTCGTTTTCCAGAAAGGAATGTGCCCAGGTTCTCCTCTTAGAAACGAGATCACAGAACAGACTTTAGTTCTGTCAGTGGGGTATGACCTGGGTCTAAGGGTAAATAATAATTTACAAGAATTTAAGAATTCTCTGTATTTGGAGCGATCTCCATAAAACTTTTCAGGGTTGCAGACAGCAGGATCACTTGCGGAATGGGAAACCGTTAAAGGTGAAGAAGCCTGGTTTGGGATATCTCTAACATAAGAGAGAATTCTCTTGTTTGCGGTTTGTAACTCCTGCATACCCTGAGTAAGCATGTAAACTCTCTGATTTAAAGAGGCAATTTGAGAAGTAACATCTGCTGGTTCCATTTTAATAGGCTTAGTGATTCTGTTATGCCACAAGTAGAATTGATGTGGAACACAACTGCAGATTTGAAAGTTCCTTTTTATTTTAACAGAGCGTGATTGAAGATAGGAAAGAAATTATTTATTTATAAAATATTGTATTTATAAAATATTTTTTACCAGGAAAGATACATTGAGATTTCTCTTGTTTTCAAGTATGTCCTGGAGCACTGTAATGCAATAAATGACAGTTACTGTAGCTTTAAGGATTCGTGGATATTGCAGGTGATTAGTAAAAAGCAAAAAACACTAGCAACTGTAGCAGATATATGGGTAACAGAGTTTTAGTAGGAGAGTATTAGTAATCAGGTTAAAGTTCATTAGCAAAGCAATTCCCAGAGAATTACTAATAGTATACTTAGAGTTTGATGGGAGTAATCTTCCAAAGGTAGTTTAGGTTGAGCCAAGATAGAGGATAAACTTCTTTCAGTCCGGGTCTTCGGGGTTGAAGAGAGCAGGAAAGTCCAATATTCAGTCCGAGATCAAAGGAGAGGAGAAGGCAAGGAATCGGTTTAAACAGTCCAAGAGGTCGGTACACAAGTGTTAACGAAGAGTAGCTTAGCCGGCAATATGAATGCGGAAGTAACCTAACTCAAATCACTAAGCAATTTTGAAACTGGCATGGTTTCTCTATAAGGCTTGAGAAAGCCGCGTCAGAGAAGGGGGCGGGGACTGCACCGCATACCCGGAAGTGTCAGAACGGAGCTGATCGGAAAGATAAGTCCTGACAAACAAAAGAGTGTTGGTTCTGCAACACCAGCATTGGGCACAGGAGTCCAGACATGTAGCCCATCAATGTGGAGAGATACTTCAGGCCTCACAGTACAGGCAGATGCAGGAGATGTAGTAGCCAAGTTGCCACTGGTTTTACTGCGGGTATCACAGTCCTCCTCAGGGACGCCGATAACGGCCAGAGCAAATAGCTAGAAACTGGTCGTGTGATCTGACGCTTGCGGAGAAGTCCAGCAGCTGTGCCTTGAATCGGCAGTGTAGGCTTGGATGCAGTTGGAAGGTGGAGCCTGCTCTTCTGCCATTTTTGTTGCCTCCTCGCTTTGTGGACCATTTGCTTGTGGTGATGGCATGCATGTGCCATCAAAGGCAAGGGGTCACATGCTTCTGGCACACTAGCATGTTGTATTCTGAGCTTTAATGTTCTCCAGAAGTCGGCAAATATGCGGTCCAGCTTGGACATAATATCAGGCTGCTGATCAGGGGAGCACGTGGTGTCCGCCATGATGTGTGTCTCTGTGCTAGTCTGTTTACTCGGCAACACCTCTTGCGCCTGTCACAGCCAGATAGCCTACCAGGAGTGGACAAAAGAGGGGGGGGGGGGTGCAGAGGGGGGTTGCTGGGGCCCAGGACGCACCAGGCCTGGAGATCAGCCACCTCTCCCGTCCGGTTTGCCTCCAAGGTCGCACTGCAGAAGTCGTTGAGACAAAATGTAGCTAGCAGCCCCTCAACGTTGGATCAGCATGGTCAGTGTAAGTGGGATCTCAGGGAAACTCACTTTGAGAGGGATGTGCAGTAATTAATCACACTTTAATTGAGATCATACGAGGAGCTCTCTTAAAACACGACCAGTTTGCATGGCGGTCAGACCCCTCCACACTTGCAAGCTTTTTAACAGCATTATAAAAAGAAATGCATCCACTTAAATAGAATTTGCCATAGTTCACTATGCACTGCACCCTATGGGGTAGCATGAGACATCATTTTCTGTTTGGTGAGTTATGGACTTAAGGAGAACATCCTCAGATCGGCACGAGATACCTTACAGCCTCGCTATGGTGAACACTCACTGCAAATCTTCATAGATCTCTCCACAGCAACACTGAGCTACTGTAGGGTGCTGAAACAATTTACACAGGTCTTAATGGCATACAAGTTCTGCTTCTGTTGGCTAGTGCCAGTGGGATGGCTGGTGCACGGATTGGATGGCCAAAGGCCCATGTGGGCAAAGCAAGATTTTACATCTATGGGCGGCCTCCTCCAGTTGCCATGGTTCAACTTATGATGGCCAGGCCCCTTAGATTTTTATCATTTTGACAGGAATGTGCGACCTCCGATACTCCATCAAGGTAAAAGCTTCTAAGGCAACCCATTTTAGTTGGCACAGTTTACTCCAGGGGACCTTTTAACTTCTAGAAACCAGAATACCACTCACTATGAGTGGACTCTTGGTGCTACAGAGGGTAGGGTCCTTAGGCTATCTCCAACTCATGATACCAACTGACCCACTCTGGGTGAGCCACTAGGAGTCCCTATTTGGATGGACTGGGGGACATGTCCAAGTGAAGACTCTTAAGTGAAAACAACTTCGGGGAGGCTGGTGGAGTGTTTTTAGTTTTCCCTGTCACAGGGCCTTTTCTCATCCTGCTCCTCCTGTGTTCCACATTTTGCATTTACACAGCTAAATCTCACTTCTCTGGAGTTTTGTTGCTGCTTGATCACTTACCTTCATTGGGCATTGGGTGTTTAGCTTCTGGGAGGGGGCTCCTTTTACCTGATGGGTTGGGAAGTGGAGTGTGGACAACCCAGACAACCAAACCTCTTGGCAACTGAGCTTACAATCTGTAAGTACCTTAGTTTGTTGTTAGGTTTTGTTTTTTTCTTTTAATTTTGGTTTGGTACTTCTGCAAGGGTGGCAGATACCTGCAAACAGAGGACAACAACATGACTAGGGTCATCTACTACGTCCATTAGACACCACTTTCTTCTATCTCCACCAATTTCCACGGTTTTTGCCACAGTACTCTTAATTTAATAACACTACAACGTAGAAGGTCTAAACGTTCCAGAGAAAAAGGTCACATGCATGTAGACAGTTTCTAAAACAGAAAGCACACATAGTATACCTAAAAGAGACGCACTTTAAGAAAGATGTACTTTAATTGAATAACCACATCTACACAAGATACTGCCATCCTTGTACACAAGTCTCTCCCATGTATACATGGATCCACCATGGCGGATTGGGATAGCAGATTTGTGCTAGTCAAGGGCACAATTTTAGGCAAGACTTACACCCTGGCCAACTTGTCCCTTCCCAACTAAGATAGGGCACTGGGGTCAATGGTAAAATCCCTTCAGACATTCCAGGAGGGATGTTTAATACTGGGGTATGATTTTAATGTCAAATTAGAGCCCCTCTTGGATACCTCCAAGATGGTGTCCTCTGTTTCCAACAGATACTACATAAGACATTTTACATTAATTAAGACTGGTGGATTGCTGTAGTGCAGCACATCCTGGTGAAAGGAGCTAAAGCTTCTATTCGGTCCCGAATGCCTCTAATCAAAGGCTAAATTAAAGCCCTTAACTCTCTTAGCGAAGGGGTTGTGATCCCCTCCCAGACCCTGGCAGCAAATCCCAAAGGAGATCCTAAAGGAGGGCAAGGACATGGAGCAACCTGCAAACTTCCCCCCTATATCCTTATTTAACTGTGACCTGAAACTTTTTGCAAAAATCCTTTCTGCAAGACTCGAATGCTATCTTCCTGAATTACTCCAAACAAATCAGGCAGGATTTATCCCTAAAAGTAAAGCAATGGACAATATCATTCAGACGTTATCAATCATTCTACACAAGGTATGTTCAGAGGGTCTTCTGTTGTCTATGGATGCAGAGATGGCCTTTGATAAGGTGGGATATAAGCTCTTTTTTGAGACACTAGACTTTCCGAGACTAGGTCCCCAACTATTAAGATGGATTAAGGCCATTTGCTCCTCACCGTCAGCCAAGGTATGTTTTAAAGGAGGTTTCACTAACCCCTTCACGATCAATAATTGCAGCTGTTACGGCTGCCCCCTTTTGCTATTGCTCTTTATCTTTGCCCTTGAACCTCTCCTGATCTCAATCAGATTATATTTGGACATTAAGAGTGCACAAATAGGCCATACTGAACACACAGTCACTGCCTATGTGATGACTTGCTTTTTTATGTAACAGAACCTGCCACCATCCCCCCTGGTATACTACAGTAAATAGAGACCTACTGTTCTTTGGCCAACTTTTGCATTAACTGCTCCACATCAACTTCTTGGAATGTATTCATACCACAGTCTCAGGCCAACCCTCTGTCAAGATATCCCCTTCACATAGTCTATTTAGGCCATCAAATATTTGTTGGTGTGGGTAACGAGGGATACCAGTAGGATTTATCAAGCAAACTTTCAACCACTGTTGGATACATTTAGGAGTAATCTGGTGGAGTAGTAACTTTCACACCTCTCCTTAATGGGCAGTGTTGGGGTCTTAAAAATGAATTTGCTCTTGAAGGAACTGTATTTGTTCCAAACACTGTCAATTTATATCCCAGTAGCCTTTGTTTCCTCATTATGTTTGCTAGTTATTCAATATATATGTCAAAAGAGCACTCCATGGATGGGCTACACTACTCTAATGCTGTCAACATCAAAGAGAGGTCTGGTTTTGCAGAACTTTAGATTGTGTAATATAGCCACACATCTCCTGAAAATTGTAAAGTGGTCTAAGACAGGCATCTACAAGCTTTGGAAACAGATATAAACTGTTATGATATCAACTTATAGTTCTAGCATGGATATACCAGTGACTGAATAAACAACTGGAAACCCAATATCCCCTTATTCTGCCCACTTTGAAAATATGGCATACAGTGGCTACCAAATGGGAGTTGTCCTGATTCCCATCTCCACTATACCCCCTGGTCCACAACCCAGCCTTTAAACCAGGTTTGTGTGAAGATGCTTGTAATATTGCATGTGGGAGGCTGTTTGTGGAGTTGTATCTGTGTATGTGGATTGCCAGTGGTGTGGTGTAATATGATCTGTTTATGTGCTGGCTGTTTGTATTATGTGTTAAGGGGAGGCTTGTTTTGCAGCTTTGTGTATAACTGGCAGTGTTAATTGCTTTCCTAGGTCTAGTGGGGACTAGGATGGCCAGGTACAAGTGCAGTGAGGAATGATCTGAGATCACTTCTTCTAAGTGCTGCAATGCGTAAATGAAGGATTGTCCCTCACCACCTGCAATCGCCGCTCGGTTTGCATTAGTAGATATCTGAAGTCCCACTGGGACTCCTGCTATGCCAGAGCCTGTTTATCTCTGACAGCCTTGAGTGCCATGTAACGGCACCTTGTGTGCCATGCATGGCACACGTGCCATAGGTTGCTGAACCCTGCCCTAGAACATGTTTTTGATTACAGTCTCCAATGGGAAAAGTACCTCTGAGGTTCATGTGTAAACCGGCATTATGAGCTGGAAACTGCACTCGCTCCAGCTCATGTGACCTTGCAAAGCACAGTGCACTTTCTAGTAAAACACAGGAAACAACCTACAAATTGTTGGTCCACTGATACAGAATACCACAGTTATTGCACAACATAGACCCAAGAGTAGACAACAAGCGTCAAGATGCTGAGGGAACTCTGCTGCACTTATGGTGGGTATTTATTGTCCACTGATGTGCCACTTCTGGAGAGGGATAACCTGCTCCAGAAATTCTCAGATGTCCCTCCTCCTCACTTGTCAGCACCTATGCTACTACATTAAAAAATCATTCATACGTTTTATATATAGAGATCCATGACTGTATGCATACTAAATGTAGTTAAAGGCCTTATACCTCTTTTCCAAGGAAAAATGAGTGGAGTGCCACCACCTTTAGCTAATGGAAGAACGCTCTATCGAGGACTTAAACTAAGCATGATCTTGAAGTTGGACTGCTCCACTCTGAAAGATCTTAAATCAAAGAATAACTGCTATATTTTATCAAAGTGGGAAATATTGTAATTGTAGAAGATCTTGATGAGCGATTACATTTCTTTATTTCATTTTAAAGTCCAGATTACATCCTGTCTAGGAGTTTTGTCATCACATTTGGGACAGTACAGCTATACATTTGCAGTTAATTTTTTAAAGTTGATTCTCTTATGGTAGCTTTTTCAAATATGAATGTCCTTTCACTCTTTTGTTTCTTTTTAAAGGGTAGAATGATATCCCAGGCATTCAGATCTGTTTCTCTATATATCACTCCTTAAGCCTACTGTCATTTAAACTGTTTAATGTATATATTTTTCAGTTACATAATTATTTTGCTTTTGTCAGTAGGGTAAAAAAAGAAGAAAAAAAATCAGTATGAAAAGTATCCATACCACCATTGTTCCCTTGCACACACCTTATTGAGGGAGTACACAGAGTGCTGGAAGTGCTTTGGACATATCCCATCATATATTGATTCACATTTTATTTTTAAGAATCATTAATGTGGATCTCACTATTTATTAGACGAAGAGCTTCTTTTGCAAATTCTATGGTGACATGACATCTCTCCTCCTTTCCATATAATATTTGCTATCATTGCGTCAGCTGAATTAGATTTATGTGTAAGAAGCATTTATTATGTATATCACCACTTTTGAACTGCATTCACTGTTTCTGCCCAAGTTGGGGAATTAACATGCTTGCCCTAATACAGTCAACAATATACCAATATCTTGGATGAAAAAGGTAAATTTGTTTTATGGATTAATTTACTATTTACTGGGGTGAAAGTGGAACGGAAGTTGTGTGGCAAGGTATATAGGCAACAAGCTAGAATTGTTTTCTTGAAAAAACTCAATTGTGTGTACCCTTGTCTGTGCAGTTGGCCCCTACTGCTTTCCATGAACTGTCTGACAGACCAAAATTGGCATTAGCAGAGAGGCTTGTCTGTCTGCATGGCTGACATTACAGTAATTCTGTTATGTAACTACTAATATTACATTATCACGTAGTAATACTGTAATGTAGTGGTATGAACTATGAGAGAGAGGTTGCACTGTACCTAAATTATCGAGACACCATTTCAGGTTCTCAAACATTTAGTGCACACAAAATTTGGAATCAGGAAAAGCTTTTGCACAAGAGAAAATGTCTGTGCATACCAACTAAGAAAATTAGAAAGAATATACCACAATATGTTATTCAGTATAGTAAAAAGAGGTGAAGGTGGATCAAAACCACGATGAGCAAAGAAATCATGCCAAAAACATGGAATACTCTTTGATCAGAACAAACATACCATTCATTATTTTTTACATCAAAATGAACAATTTAATAAACATCACCAGGCAAAAAATTTTTATTTTATTTTATGCAAAAGTATTTATTTCATTAACTTGAAACAATATGACTGCAACAAAAACATAAACTAAGCATGATCTTGCTGTTGGGCTACTCCACTCTGTGAGATTCTTAAATCAAAGGCTAACTGTTATCTTTTATCATACTGGTAAATATTGTAAATCCAGAAGTTCGTGTTGAGCGATTGCATTTCTTTATTTCATTTTAAAGTCCTGATTACATCCTGCCCAGGGGTTTTGTCAATCACGTTTGGGGCAACACTGATATGTATTTGCAGTCCATTTTTGTTAAGTTGATTTTCTTGTGGACGCTTTTTTAAAATATGAATGTCCATTCACACTTTTGTTTCTTTTTTAAAGGAAAGGAGAATTACTGATTTTTAATACATGCGATGGTAGCAAATGAGATGTAAATTAACCGAATTTCAACCGTGGCATTTTGTGTATATGAGAATTGCAAATTCAGTTGTTAGATGTTTATTGTCAACGGATTTTGCTGATCCAGTGAATAACCCATAGGTGTTAATTAGGATATGGCATCTTCTATTAATAGCTATTATTTTTAAATCCATATGTTTTAAAAGAGCAAATTAGTTGAATTTATTCATTGTGAAGTGAAAAAAACAAATAGATTAAACGAATAGGTCCCTAAGTGATCAGAAATAGAAGTCTAGTGTTGACGTCTCAGAACTACAACAATGTAATAGTTAAAACCCTGATGTTGGGTTATACAGCCATACTCTGTAATCGTGTACACACAATTTCAACCACTGCAAATTGAATTTGTTTATTGCAAGCTATGTAAACCCCACCACCTGCCTTGTTAAATGCTGTTAACTTAACCCAATGTGCCTATAGCTACTTGCAAAGTGCAAGAGCATGGCTGTTATCTTCTGAATTCTGAGGAAATGTCATTTCTGGGGTTAATAAGGAAGCTAGCACGGGCTCTGGAATTGTTAGTAAATGCAATGTGTGTGTGAGTGGATTAAGAGTGCTGTCAGAGATTGTCAGTAAGCAAACAGTGCACGTCAGTGAGTGCTGTCAGCTCTTGTCAGTGAGTGCACTTTGCCCTGTGTTACAGTTAGTGAATGCAATCTGGATCAGTTTAGTCAGATTGTTTAGTCAAAGTTTAGCCAGCTTTTACAATTCAGTGTGAGTGCAGTGTATCCCTGTCATTGTAATGCAATGTGTCACTGTCATTGTAATGCAGTGTGTACGTGTCATTGCAATGCAGTGGATCCCTGTCATTGTCATGCAATGTGTCCCTGTCATTATGATGGAGTGTGTACCAGTCATTGTGATGAAGTGTAAGCCTGTGAGTCCGAGTGCATTGTGTGCCTGTGTCTGTCAGCAACTGAGTTTAGAAATCTCCATAACACTGCATAGTTACAGTTACAGTTGTGCTCAGAAGTTTGCATACCATTGGTAATATATGTACATTTTTTAAAGAAAACATTAGTGAGCAAGAAAAACACATTTATTTTATTTCTTATGGGATTCATATTTAACTGTAGGTTATAACAGAATGGCACAATCATAAAACGAAACATGGCAACAAAGAAAAAAAAAAAATGACCCCTGTTCAAAAGTCGGCATACCCTTAGTTCTTATTACTGTGTATGTCCCCATTTAAAAAAGTTAAATAAGGGTTAGCGCTAACACGCCACAGGAGATATATTAGTAAGAGAGTGTAGGCAGCACACCTATAGGAGGAGGGGTCCCCTCTAGTCCCCCTAAAATAAAGTTGATAATGAAAATAAAAATAAAGAAAAAGGGTGCGCCTTAAAAAATTACATTTTAAATAAGATAGTTATAATAATATAAATAAATACATAAAAAATTATAAAATGTAGTCTATGTGACTTAATACTAGTCTGAAATAGGTAATCCACAACCTTAGGGAAAATTCTTCATGGAACAGCAGAGTGGATGGATAGTCACGAGTATAGGCTTGTAATCCAATGGAACATGTGGAGAGGAAACAAAAGAAAGGACTCCAATGGTATAGTATATAAATGCACTGGGTATCTAAGGTTACAATAATAAAGAACTACTCACAATATCCAGAGCTTAAATCCAGCTCTGGTTTGGAACGCGTGAAGTGGAATAATCCCCACTCAAGGATATATAGGGTTCTTCAGGATTCCAATAGTATATAGAAGCAGAGTAGTCCAACCCAGAAAAAAAGGATAATAGAATATAGTGCTCACTGTATCTTTTAATCATAAAATAAAAATATGAAATGTACTTACAGTATGTCGAGCAGGCTCACTGCTCTGTGTATAGCGTATAGGTGATATAGTCCCCACCTAAGGATTATTATAATTATTATTATCATTATTATTATTATGCTATTTATATAGCGCCATCAAATGCCACAGCGCTTTACAATGGGTGGACGAACAGACATGTAGTTGTAACCAGACAAGTTGGACACACAGGAACAGAGGGGTTGAGGGTCCTGCTCAATGAGCTTACATGCTAGAGGGAGTGGGGTAAAATGACACAAAAAGGTAAGGATAGTATTAGACTAGTGACAGTTGCAGAAGAGGAATCAGTCAGGAGCTATTCACAGTTTCATTGATACGCTTTTATGAAGAAGTGGGTTTTTAACGGTTTTTTGAAGGAGTGGAGACTGGGTGAGCATCTAACGGAGGAGGGAAGCGAGTTCCACAGGAATGGTGCAGCCCTCGAGAAATCTTGAAGGCGAGCATCAGAGGTGGGAGTACGGACAGAAGATAGACGTAAGTCTTCAGCAGATCGTAAGGGCCTAGACGGGACATACTTGTGTATAAGGGAGGATAGATAGGTGGGAGCAGCATTATGTAGAGATTTGAAGAACCAGAATTTTGAATTGAGCTCTATATTTTATAGGAAGTCAATGTAGGGACCGACAGAAGGGTGAGGCATGGCAGGTGATTATTTGTGCTTCTTAGGAACAGTAAAGAAGATGATGTCAAGACAGGTATTTTAAATAGAAAATAATAAAAGAAAAGGAATATGGCAGCTATGGTATGAAGCAAAAAAAAATCCTTTATTTAGACAGAGTAAAAAAGTTTCTAGACGTGTTTTGCCTACAAGGCTTCTTAAAGTAGAAACTGGTATACCATAAAAAATTGCAATCAAGTTTTTGAAATTCCCTCCAAAATGACGTCACAATCATGGGAAAATATACATAATCAAATTAAACTATACAACATGGTTAACAACATGTGGGCTGTTGGGATATATATTGGAAGGTTATTGTAAATAGTATTGGATAAAAACAAAACTTTAGAGCATGTTAAAATTACATTTTAAGAAAGTCACGTGACGCGCAGCTTGTTAATTCTGCGTCACATGATCTTAGGTGAATCGCATGTATCATAATTGAGTGGGACGCATGTGTGAAAGGGAGGGGAGAAAGGGAACTGTGTGGGCAGATAAAAAAAAATAATTGCGTCATCATGAGGTAGGAACCTCTTGGCGAAAACGATGGGATACAAGCAGAAAAAGCTTTGCTGATATGTTGTCTGGCTGACAGAGCAGGACAGACAGCATAGGCATACTAAGCAAAGTTGGGTCATTGGATCAAGACCTGACAGGGAGCACCCAGAGTGTGGTAAGCATATCTATTGTACATTCAAATATTAATATGAAATACTTATTGTAAAGAGCAATATAAATTAAAAAGTATATACAATATAATATAATGGTATAATAACAGACTTGTATAAGTAATAACACATATAGGTTAAGAGGGGCTTATACATAAATAAATGTATATAATACACAATAAAAATATAAAAGGATGTGTGATACAGAATGTCACGGCAAGGGTGCATAATTTATTATTACACTATGAAATATTATCCTTTAATGTAATTTGTGTAGTAAATGGCACAAATTACAGAGATGCTATTGCTGAGGTCAACAGGGGTTACATCTTTTGAAGCTGGGACCCCCACAGAGGTCAGATGACAGAAGGGGTAGTGTGAATGGCATAGCAATGTTGAAAAGGATTTTACTATATGGATGTGAAGTAATCAAGGCTCTGCAAGGTGTGAGGTTCTACACTTGGAAAAAGTCTGAATGCCTCTTCATCCATTTGACATGTACCTTGTAAGGGATAGTTCAATCATTTGATATGGTAATGGGATTAGCTTCATGAAGACCCGGGTGTTCCAGTATCACATCCAAGGAAAACATTAATACGTACCCACAGCTTAATAATTAAGCCTCATTTTTATTATATCTGGAACGGGACAAGCCTAATCTTTTAATTAAGCCTAAACATGAGTTACACAACTTAAACCGTGTGGTAGGAATTGTGATGTCCGTCCTATTGGATTGTGGGTTGGACGTGCAACATGTCTATGGAATGGGAAAATAATAAATTCATTGAGGCAATTATTATTTCTGTGGCAAGTACAGTAGAGAAGATAAGACCAAAAGTTTATATTTGGCTTGTTGTTTTCTGGAACAAAGGAGGTAGTCACTTAGTATCTCTATGGGCACGCCTTAGCTCCACCCCTGGGCAAGACTTGATAAACCACAGGATATATATCTAATGATCCTGAAGGGTGCTAGTGTACTTGCTTGGGGTCAAGATCTAATTTTGAGTGAGTCACCATCTTTCCTTGCCAGAGACCCCCTGGACAGAAGTTGTACTTTGAAAAACTTAAGTGAGTAATTAGGACTTTTGTATTTTATCCCTTTTGTGACCATTTTTTGCTAATAATAAACATTCATTTATCAAGTTCTGCCTTTGTCTGGTTAAGAATCACGTTACCTGAAGAGACTGGTTAGTATTTTTGTAATTCCTTAAATATTATACTAAGTAATATTTGGTGGGTTTTATTATTGATTTACCTGGGGGACCAAGGCACCCCATTTATAAATTGTCTTGGTGGTGGCAGCATTAAAATAGTAATAGTTATATTATTATGTTTAAGTGTGGGTGGTGTTAAAAGGGGGATTTTGTCATTAGTTCCGGTCTAGTGCAGACAAATAGTGAACTTTAACCCTTTCACCACCACCATCACGCACACTCTTGGAGTAGGGTGCGTTCGTGACACAGAACAATATTGTAAATAACAAACTTGTATGGATATTAATTCAGGTTAAAAGAGGCATATTGTAATAAAATACTTGTATGGATAATAACACATAAAGGTTAAGAAAGAAATATAGATGAGTGAATATAAATGTATATAGATAAGAGCATCTCTCTAATTAGATACTCTCATCTATATATCATTTTTTTAGGCGCACCCTTTTAAAAAAAAAATATTTCCCCATTTAAGCATCAAAGACAGCGTGCAGTCTTTTGTAAATGTTGCCTTTGAGGCCCCTAATACAGATGGTATCGCTGCCTGTTCGTCTTGCCAAAATGCCTCCAGGTCATGCAAAGTCTCTGGTCATCTTTCATGAACTGAACGTTTGAGATGTCTCCAGAGTGGCTCGACGATATTAAGGTCAGGAGACTGTGATGGCCACTCCAGAACCTTCACCTTTTTCTGCTGTAACCACCGGAGGGTCAATTTGGCCTTGTGCTTAGGGTCATTGACAGGCTGGAAAGTCCAAGATCATCCCATGCGAAGCCTTGATACAGACGAACGCAAATTCTGCCAGAATTTTCTGATAACATGCTGCATACATGTTGCCATTGATTTTCACAAGATTCCCCATGTACAGTGTGTTTGTTTTTGTGTCCCTGTCAGTGTATTAGTGTGAGTGCAGTGTGTCTGTTATTGTGTCCCTGTCAATGTATTAGTGTGAGTGCAGTGTGTCTTTGTTATTGTGTCCCTGTCAATGTATTAGTGTGAGTAAAGTGTGTCTTTGTTGGTATGAGTGCCTTCTATTAAGTCAGATGTAAGCTAGTAAAAAGAAAGGGGAAATGCAGAAAACTGTAGTGTAAGAGTAATTTGTATGCACAAATAGTGTAAGAGTAATCTGTATGCACAAAATCACTTACCACTTGTAATAAGTTCATTGAAGAGTGGGAGCTGCCCACATCTCTGGCAGATATAGTAAAAGGAATCTGAGGTAATTGTTAATCCGGTGGGTCAACATGTGCAATCAGATGCTGCATTGCACTCCTTACGCCCCTTACTCTTGACACTGGAAAATTGTTTGCACTGTAGATATATAAGGCCTCTATAGGGTGCCATTGGAAAAGTCTATTACCAAGTTAGAAAAAACCCATAGTATACCACACTTTGGTAATAGTGGTGAGTAAATAAGGTCTCTATAGGGTGCTATGGGAAAATGCTATAACCAAGTAAAGAAAAGATAGGAAACAAGCACACCATACTTATGATACAAAAAAGATTTTATTTATACAGCCTGTAGCAAACAATAACACAAATAAAGTGTATACTGCAAGTATAAATATATCACTATATATACAGAAAAAAAAAGAAAATAGACCAAACACACATAAATAAAGTTAAAGTGCATGAACTCACAGGGGAAACTTAAAGCATCACAATAGGGTCAGGAACACAAACATTTGTTCCTGACCCTATTTTGCTAAACCCACCATATAGGTGGCTTGCCCCCCTATAAAAGTTTAAAACTCACCTTATTTCCAGCACCACGCGGGTCCTCCGGTACTGGCTCTGCCCCCTTTGTGACATCATAAAAATGGCTGATTTTTTGCCAATCCAATGCTTTCCCATTGGCTAAAATCGGCATGGGGCGCGGCCAAATTCAGTTTTGGACAATCAGGACCTCCTCATAGAGATGCATTGAATCAATTAATCTCTATGAGGAAAATTCAGCGTCTCCATGCAGAGCGTGGGGACGCTGAATGGCAGGGCTGCTTAGTGTGCAACCCTGAGCCAGGAAGCCCCTCATCTGAGGAGCGGTCACTTGGAGGTGTCCCTAGGGACAATGTAAAAGGAAAAGGCAGTGTTTACATGAAAATGCCTGAAGGGAGCTATTATACTCACCAGAACAACTACATTAAGCTGTAGTTGTTCTTGTGACTATAGTGTCCCTTTAAGATTTACTAACCATAGGCTGGACACCAAAACACCCCAACATTTCGGCTAGACGCCTTTCTCAAGGAGATGCCCTTGAAAAGATGTCCTTTCCTGGATATGACCGATGATCATTTATAGAAAACATAAGAAAAATTAAGCATGTGTCATGGGATGAGAATGCTAGTATTGGTGATATAGATTAATTTAAGAATAAACAAATATGTTTAAATGTCTATCTGTTCCTGTCCAAATCTGAATTTAATGGCATCTGGTTAAAAGCGGGCTCGCAGACCCTTATAAGAGCAAAATTACATCATCATTGAATATCAAGATAACAACAAATAAACATCATTAATTGGATTAGGTGTTAAGTGGCTATGTCAATGTCCACCCATCAATATTATTTATTGGCTCAAGTACTAAGTGGCTGACTAGGTGTCCTCCCACCGGGAGGTGGCGTCATTCTGGACACGGGTGTGGACAGATGGCTCAAGCGCCATCTTACCCAGCACGAGGCTTACTCGGTGGGAAGGGGGGCTTGGGCGTCATTTTGGGTAGTTAGTGATGTCAGGCTCGGGGTCAGGTTCAGGGTCTTTTTTATGAAAGAACATTTCATTAGAGCAGTTTTCACATGGCCTAGCTATAGTATACTTTGTTTCAGATTACAGGAACTTGATAATTCCGGTGTTAGTCATGTCCTTCTAGAAAATACATTCTCTATTCAATATTCTAAATGCTGTTAGGAAAATATGTCATGTAATGTAGCTAAAATGGAGTTAGTACAAAAATTCAATACAGGATCAATAAAGGTTTTTAATAATTCTACATCAGTCCCCCCTATGAAATGTTAGATTCTAAAAAAGATAAACTTTATTTGTTAATACCAGAAGACGCGTTAGCCCAAAGGCACAGAAACCCAGTGATCGCTAGCTAGGTGTTATTGCAAAGTGCAATTCTGTCCCTTCCTTTCCCTAACAGGCTGCAGCACATCCGTCAATACGGTCAGGAAATCTCTTCACTCCGCTGGTAACCCGCGGTGGCTTATCCACCACATCTCCGCACGGCAGTCAGTTCCATAGAGACGGACGCTGTCCCTAAGCTGGTTCCCTACCTAGAATTCTTGCACTTTATCAGTAAAAGGGATAGTTTGCAGCGGTATACAGGGTGAGTTGAAATCTTGGAAATCTTGATCATCAACTGTCAGATGTGCAAAAGTTGGTGCCGCTTGGTCTACAGTCTTCTGTAGGAATTTTCTCAGACAGGGGAGGACACAACAAACGAGAAGAGAAAAAATAAAAAGAGACATTAGTATTGCCATACCAATATGCATTAAAGCTTTTTGCCATCCTGTCATCCAACCAAACCATCTTTCCCAAACCATCTTTTATCCCAGAATTCCTTTTTAACTCTTCAGAGAGCTCATTTAATTTCTCTATGGCCAAGGTGACTTTACCATTAGGACCTGTGTTTTCTGGGATGTAAGTACAACAGGTCATGGTGTCGGGCAATATTTTACATACACCCCCTTTTTCAGCTAGAATCATGTCTAAGGCCATTCTATTCTGGAAGGACATTTGAGATGTAGCCTGCAGCTGTTCGGCTAAACCCTGGAGGGCATCCCTGGTGTAGTTAACAAAGCGTTGTTGGTTGTAATAAATGTAATTTATCCAATTTAAATTCTTGTTTGCAGTAACTATGGTAAAAAGTGATTCAAACCCCGCAGCAACTTCATCTCTTGCTTTAAATTCATTAGGCACCCCCCTGGGCACCCCAATGGCATCAATGTAAATGTGAGGGTCAAAACTGCCTTTTACTGGGGCTTCACGCTTAACCTTGGCTGGTGTGTGTATGGACTCATGTATGTCAGGGTGTGTGTCAGAGATAATATGTATAGGCATGATGGCTTTAGCCAGAGTACACTCCCCCCACCATTCCTTGTCCATCCTGGATCTTAGCTGTAAATCCCCACACAACCAGTAAATATCCCCCAATGACCTAGTATGGAATTGTAACAGGTACATAGGGACAGTTCTGTAGGTGGCACAATACCCTTTGGAGAAGTTACCCAAGAATTTACCAATTCCATCATAATTAGCATAACAGGTGTAGTTACCTTTATAAACTGTAACACCATCTGGGGGTTTGACATCCTTGGTTAGGAGAGGGTATTCTACTGTCCATGCCTTGCAGAGGGACCTATTGAAGTTGTAGTGGTAGGCAAAAAGACTCAAAACACATTCTTCTATATCTACTGGCAAGGTTAAAGGTACGGTGCCGAGGTGAGGCCGGGCAACACCACACACATAGCATGCAGTTCTGTTATGTTTGTTGGCATTATATTTCATCCATTCTAACCATAAATTAACATAATTAAAACCTGTTTCAGCGGCCATGGTATCTTCAAAGGTGGGGTTAGCAATGGCCATCATGTCTTTAACCCCTTAAGGACACATGACATGTGTGACATGTCATGATTCCCTTTTATTCCAGAAGTTTGGTCCTTAAGGGGTTAAAGGACTGGATGTGTGGTTTTAATGGATTTGAGACCATATGGGTGGCCCCTTGCCACTCTGGGGAGTGGCACATATCTTTCAGGTAGAAGTGCCCTAATTTGTTATAGGAACCTTTCTTCCAATACATTCCCATTACATACTGGTCTGCATCTGTTGGGCTGGGATGCTCAATATTTAGGATTAATTTCATGGGTATACCCCCTCCAGGCTTCCTCAGAGTCATTCTTCGGAGAAGGGATCTACCGTGATCATCTACCTTGGATAAGGCACTTTTGGGTTTGTAACCCCAGGCAGGCCCAGCATTCCACTCTGCAGCCCCCCACTGGTTACAGTTATGCCCCCATTCTTTGTCAACTACACAAACATAGGGGTCTTTTACATGAGGGATATCTCTATAGATATTTTGAATTTGTGACGTAGGGCAGTCTACAATGTCACAGTAATCAAAAGTGTAAGTAGCCACACGGGTACATGAGGAATTGTACCAGAAGGTATACCCACTGGCATCTTTAGTAATGGCTACTTGTTGAGACTTAATTAGGCTGATTAAGGAGATGATGTACCAGGGGTACATGGTTGTGCGGTATCTGCTTCCTCTGGGGCAGGAGTCTTCTTGCAATGGGAAGCGTGGATCCAATGTGGCCTGCCGGCCAATTTGACGGAGGTTGAAGTGATCAGGAGAACTTGGAATGGTCCGTCAAATCTTGGTTCCAGGGTATGTTTCCGCACAAATTTCTTGACCAGAACCCAATCTCTGGGAAGCAGGTTGTGGGTACCCGTATCAAATTCAGGATCTGGAATTGAAGAGAAAACTTGGGCATGTATTTTGTTCAAGGCACTTGCAAGTTCAGTTACATAATCTACTAAAACATCAGTCTGAAGCTGTAACTGTTGAGGGTAATAACAACCTAGTCTGGGTGCAGTCCCAAATAGAATCTCATATGGGGATAGTGAGTTCTTCCCTCTAGGTGTGTGCCTAACGCTGAATAAAGCTATTGACAAGCTTTCTGGCCAGGGCATCTTTGTTTCTTGTGACATTTTTAACATTCTGGCTTTTAGGGTGCCATTCATGCGTTCCACTTTGCCACTACTTTGTGGGTGGTAAGGGGTGTGAAAAGCTAGGGTCACTCCCAGAGCAGTCCAAATCTCTTTAGTCACTGTTGCTGTAAAGGCTGGGCCCTGGTCACTTTCAATGACTTCTGGAAGTCCAAATCTACATACAATATCTGCAAGTAGACGTTTTGCTGTTGTCTTGGCAGTGATATTGGCCACTGGGTAGGCTTCTGGCCAGCCTGAAAACATGTCCACTATTACTAGTGCATATTCATGAGGCCCACTCTTGGCCATTTGTATGTGGTCAATCTGAATTCTCTGGAATGGGTACATAGGCTTAGCCAGGTGTTTCAAGGGCACTTTGGTTGATTTTCCTGGGTTGCATTTTGCACAAATGACACAGGCCCTACAGAAGCTGTTGATCAGTGTTGTGATTCCAGGTGCTTCATAATACTTCTGTATGAGGGCAGCCATTAAGTCTTTTGACAGATGTGCAGGTCCATGTGCCCATTCGACAACTGCAGGATATAGATTTTTAGGAAGGCAGAATCTAAAGTTGTTGTAATATATTCCATCCTTTAGGACTGCTCCTTTCTTCTTCCATTTCTGTATTTCTTCGGGGGCAGTTGTAGCTTGCTGTTCCCATAAGATTCTTAGGTCAGTAGGAAGAGTCTGCAAGGTGAAAATAGGAATTTCTTCGTGTCCGGACACTTCTTCATCCACTTCCTGCAATTTTCTTGCTGCTTGCTTAGCAGCCTGATCAGCTAAGTGGTTGCCCTTTGCTTCATCTGTATCCAACTTCCCATGTGCCTTCACTTTCAAGATGGCCACTTCTTCAGGGAGTAGGAGGGCATCCATTAGTACCTTGATTGCAGAGCTGTGTTTGACTGGTGTACCGGCAGTGGTAAGAAATCCTCTTGTTTTCCAAATTAGTCCGAAGTCATGTGCCACACCCAGAGCGTATCTTGAATCTGTGTAGATGTTGGCACGTTTTCCTTCGGAGATCTTGCATGCTGAAGTCAGGGCTTGCAATTCAGCTTCTTGTGCAGACATTGCTGGTGGTAAAGATGATGATTTGATAACTTAATCTGTTGTGGTTATGGCATATCCTGTGTGGTATTTTCCTTCTTCATCAGCATACCTTGAACCGTCCACAAACAGAGTGAGATCAGGATCTGCTAATGGATTCTCATGTACAGTTGGTAGATGTATTGTCTCCATTTTCATTTGTTCAAAACAGTCATGAGGTGTCTCTGGGTCATAATCATTCACTATGACTAGATCTTGAAATTCATTTTCCAGGAAGTGGCGTGGCCATGCTTCAAGATGGTCAGTTGTTGGGTATTTGGCAATACCATTTTCCTGTAGCTGTGGTTCATCCATGGTGGCCCATAATTTTGCCATGGGCCCAAGATCATTCCATGATTTTGTTTTCAACTTGGTGACAGGGACATGTGGAATAGCAGTATCCCAATGATGGTACAAGTATTTGAGTTCTGAAGGTAGTTGAATCAAGACCATGCTGTTGCCTTCAGAGTCACAGTAGAAGTCTTGTGCAGTGAGTTTCACCTCCACCCAATGACAGAGTTCATCTTCATAGCAAGGTTCAGGAGTGATGTTTGGTTTGTACCACATGGTACAGAAGGCATATCCTGCTCCCTCGCAAAGAGGTGTTTGTCCATCATGAAAGGATAAATCAGGATGCATTCTCTTGATGGTTCCAGTAAGAAGGTAGATGTAGGTTTCATCCATGATAAACCCATAGTGGATAAACGTATACGCAATTTAATCATCTCAGATTTGGACAGGAACAGATAGACATTTAAACATATTTGTTTATTCTTAAATTAATCTACATCATTGGAAGATGCCAAACAATGCACAGTTTACTTGAAAACGGCATCAATAATTGATGTACTGGTTGAATACCCAATGTCAAACAAGCTTGAAAGGCAGACACCTACCAGGGAGGCAGAATCATGGCTGGCAGGAAACCTAAAAACAGGTTCCCTTCAAGTGAAATATGCATATTTCCTGTAACACATTTTTTGAGTTATATAGAAACATATCTAACATGTATCTAAAAATAGTTTGATTTGCAGCTTCTGGAATAGCTTAAATGAAGCCAGTTTAAAGAAGACAATTTAATTAAGAGTAGGTAGAACCACTGTGCAATCAGTCAATCACAAGTAATAAGAAGAATGTGTCCTGATGTTGCCTTAAAGAGTTAAGTTTTCTTAAATCCACAGAATACATTTTTCTCAAGAATAAAAGGCCCATGGGGCTTTTCACAATATTAGAACCAACCAGAATTGTCCAAAAAGTAAACCACATCCAAATCGAATAATTGAAACAGTTGTTTAAAATGACTTTTAATTTTAATTGTTACAAATGACTTTACTGGCCCTTTCAGTGTTTACCACGACTTATCATTTATGTATGGTAAACTCCTGAAGCATCTGAAAAGACAAACTGTACAGAATCTGATGATATTCATTATTTTTTACATCTTCATAGTACTACATCCGGGTAAACACTTACATTTTTTTGAGGGCCCAACAAGTGTGCCATCCTTGCTCTATAAAAGGTCAAATAGATCTGAGGACCTTACATACACACAGGAATAGAGAGTAAATTATGGATTTTTTTTTATTACAGACAGGGTTATTCACCAAAGTGAGAATTCAAAGTGAATTTCAAATTTAAGGTCAAAATAGTCAAATTGGAAAAAAATGTCTAAGTCAACTATGGTTTCCGTTGGGCTACTCTGGCCTTAAATTTTAAATTCACTTTGAATTCACACTGAATTGTACCTTTTTATTTGTTTATTTGACCCATGTATACATGCTACAGCTGGCAGTCTTTATAAAATGTATTTTTTTTTTACATTTTTTATTTGGATGAATAATTCTGAAGTATTTTGCTCTACACCTTCAACTGAAGGGGATAGAGGGAATGCTGGCACAACTGGTTTATTTGTTTTTGTTTCTTTAATTTGCCTGTAGAAATACATTGAATTTCTATCGGATCTAGAAAAAAACTCTAAATTAAACAAACTTGGCTTAAATCCTTTCACTGTAAATGTAAATACAAATTGGTGCTTAATGAGTATAACCCCCTAAATATTTAATCAGTCCAGATTTTTTTTAATGTAGAGAGATATAAAATGTAGTTGATTTTTGTTGCAAAACGACAACATTGTATAATAAAAATAGAATCAGTGAGACTAATGTTTCAATTTAAGATAAATACGCTGCAGAAATCAATCTTGTACTGAAATGTAAAAACAGCCGTTGATACGGTTCATGGTTGCAAACATCGGTAACGTGTATTCCCCAAAGCAATGTTCTGTTGGCGCCAAGCGTAGTTATGACACCAAAACTATTATTTCTTTTGAGTTTTTTTTCTGTTATTTCAATTCATGCATATGAAGTGTGATACAGAGATAATGTTCCTTGCTATTCGAAGGAAATATGTTCCCTATGGTATCAAATTATTGAAACAAGAAGCACAACATAATTGCTTCAAGGATTTATGACATTGTAGAGCAGGGTATGAAGAATGATGGACAGTAGTTCCAAAAACAATTAAATATAACGTGTGTATGCTAATAAAGTTGAAGAAAAATCCTGGAATATCGAGGTGATTATCTTTTTTTTAAAAATGAACGTTGAATATACAAGGGAGTTAAGCCTTAAAGCAAAGCTTCTTTATGTGTGTAATGATTAGCTCAATCTATTTCTAATGTAAGAAATTAAATAACGATAATTATACTCTTTACATTTGTATTGAATCTATTTTATCTGCAACAGACTTCAAAATGTAACATTATAGCATAATAAGTGTTCAGAGAAAGTGGGTTTTAAGATATTATTCTAGGTGATCTGATCATTTGCAGAGCTTGACAATAAAGCTTGCATGTCAAATTGATGAATTATAAATGAGGAGCCTTGTCTCTCTTATCTTGCTACATAGAAAATAGTGTATTTTTTTGTGCAGACAGGCATTTTATGCTATGGTCACTGTAACTTTAATCTTTGCTCTACATATTTTTAATGGGAGAGAACAAAAGTTTTGTAGAAAACACATTCCCTTCTGCAGAAACAGGTGTGTCCTGGCTTTTTAATGTGTTTGATAGTTTTTATATTTTACTTTAGTCAACCTTGTAGTCACATTATGTTACATTTATGGTTCTCTTAATTTAGAGAACATTAATATATGATATAGAACTTGCTTTGAAGTTCATGTAATGCTAAGTACAAAACTCAAGGATACGAGTTTCATTTCAAGCATTGTTGTAAAGGACACTCTAAAGTGTATTATGTTATCATTTAAGCATCGTGCAAATATACTTACATGGTCTTTTTTATCAGAATGTATTAACTCCAGTTTCTTATTCACCTCCAATGACTTATGCCCCAATCAGAAATCCCCAGTTACCAAACAATTCCGAAGTTTTTTGCTGTAATAAATGAGAAAGTTTTGTGACCATAGTTGTGGATGTGATACTGTATATCTATCTCATCACAACAGAAACTTGTTCTTGGTACCCACTACACCAGCCATGGCTTTCATATAGCCTACAGTGGCATCCCCAGGATTTATATTTAGGGGGGACCCATAAGGCGACAGGGAGAAAAGTAAGGGGGGTAGTTTTAAAACGTGTGTATATATGTGTGTGTATATACATGTACACACACACACACACACATACATACACAAGGCTCGACAGATTCCAGGCACCAGGTCGCCATGGCAACTAGACATTTTGTCCGGTGGCGCTTGTGGGATCAGTTACCTTCCAGAAAGACTGAGAGGAAACACACTGGACACCAGTGAAAGATCCACTCAGCTCTACCAAAGGTAGAGAGGCTGGGTGGATTTCAATTAAAATTAAAATATAAAAACTGCAATATGTGAGTGTGTGAGAAAATGTGTGTGTGTGTGTGTGTGTGCTGAAAGGGCCTGTAAAGTGTGTGTGTGTATGTGCACATCTAGGGGCTGCATTGTGAGTGTATGTGTATTGGAGTTGCATTGAGTGCTTATCAAGGAGTTGTAGATATTATATATATATATATATATATATATATATTTATTTATTTATTTAAATATGACATTTGGTGTGTAATGGGGTGAAACATGTATCTATGTGTGTGTGGGGTGAAGTTATGTGGGAAAGAAGTGTGTATGTGGGTTAAGAGAAGATATGGAGAAATTACTGAGTATTTATACACGATAAAACCCAGTGTAAGGTGGAGCGCTATAAAATAAATAAACTTACCCCCCCTGGGGTTTTTCAGTATAGCCTAAGGGGGGAGAAAGGTACAATAGTGCAGACTATTAAGTGCAATTTGAGTGAAAAAACCAAACAGTGGTTCACTCACATGGGTCTGAGCCTAAATAGGACAGGCTCAGATCTCTCGAGCAGACGTGTCCTTAAGGAGACACGAACCCTTCAGATGCTGATTTTCTAAACTTTCTTTCTGTGCCCGCAGTCCCCCTCTCCCAGCTCCAAACTACGACCACTGGCAGTGGTCGTAGTTTGGAGCTGGGAGAGGGGGACTGCGGGCACAGAAAGAAAGTTTAGAAAATCAGCATCTGAAGGGTTCGTGTCTCCTTAAGGACACGTCTGCTCGAGAGATCTGAGCCTGTCCTATTTAGGCTCAGACCCATGTGAGTGAACCACTGTTTGGTTTTTTCACTCAAATTGCACTTAATAGTCTGCACTATTGTACCTTTCTCCCCCCTTAGGCTATACTGAAAAACCCCAGGGGGGGTAAGTTTATTTATTTTATAGCGCTCCACCTTACACTGGGTTTTATCGTGTATAAATACTCAGTAATTTCTCCATATTGTATCTGTGAGTGCCAAGCTGTGAGAGGACGGCACTTTAGGTGGTAGCAGCTTTATACTACTGTACACTTTTTAAGCGCCACTACACACGAATTCCACAAAAAATCTTAAGAGAAGATATGTATGAGGGGTGCACTGTGTGTGTATGCAAAGGTGTACTCTGTGTTGGTGGGAGTGTACTGTGTTCAGGGGGGTGTAGAGAGTGGGATAGGGAAGAGCTTTACAATAATAAAAAAGAATATTCCCCTTTCCCTGATCTTACCTTGCATGGAGGAGGTGGCACAATCAGATCCGTGGTGGTTGAGAAGGCTGCCTATCCATCGGGTACAGGGGAAGTCACGAGATGAGAGGTATCTCTCTTGGGGCTCAAGCACTTACACAGACTGACCCATACACAGACTGACCCACACACACCCCCGGACTGAGCCTCCCATACACACAGACTGACCCATACACACACACACACACACACACACATACAGACTAATCCCTCCTCCCCCCACACACACACACAAAGATAGACTGGCCCACACACACTGACTCACACTTACCAGCAACTGCCTGGATGCCTCTGTGCAGATATGAGCTCCCTCTCCCTGTCTCTCCCCTGTGCTGCTCTCTGTGACCCAACAGGAAGTTCTCCCAGCACAGTGCCCCCTCTGGCCGCTCGTGGGAAAAGGGTGGAACACAGTTTGTCAGTGACAGTTTTGCGGCAGCTTATGAAGGAAGACTCCAAACTTCAATTTCAATTGGGGATGGAGGGGCACAAAGGAGGGCACTGCATGATGTAGGTGGGGGCATTCCCCCCTCTGCCCCCTCTGCTCTCCCCTTAGTGACGCCCCTGATAGCCTGTAATACCAAAAAATGATGCTGAAGATGACTGATTTGTAGTACAGAGAAGAGGAAAAATACTTTTTTTTTTCAAGTAATCTAGAAATATTAGTAAAAGTAATTATAGCTAAAAGTATTCAAACTTGAACTGAGAAACTGTGCAATGTTTTTACTGAGCCATAAAATCTGGAAACAGCTAGTAAATGCTGTGTCTTTAACGATAAGACAAGGCTCACAAGCATAAGCGGTTGTTTTGGAAACCCATGTTTTTATAATCCATAGTATTCAAACATAGTTACTATTATTAGTAAGACCTTGTACCTAAATGTGTACAATGCTTTATTGAAATCCTGAAAACTTTAATATTAAGGATTTAGGATAAGCAGTGCATTGTGTTTAAGATTACCATCACACATTATGTTTGGATAAGAAGTCAATGTCATCTGGTCAATATAATAGGCCAAAAAGTGTCATCTTTATTTCTGTGTCCAGCAAGAAATCCCAAACTCCCTGACACCCCGAAGCTTTTGTGAACTGCTTTACAAACCTTTCTGCCCTAGATGATCAAGTTTGGCTCACTCCCAAATATTACACACAGACTAACATTCTAGGACTAGAGAAAGAATTGGGATCTCACATGTCAAGCCTTCTCGATAGAGGCACAAAGAATTTTGCAAAATAATCATTTTTATAATTTGTAACTTCACACTCCAGGGAGGCTATGTTACAATTTCCAGATAAAATTGGAAAAAAGTATTGTATCGTTTCCAGTTAGGTATTGTCACCTTTAGGGTACACCAATAAAAGGTCAGTATAACATGTATCTTGCAGGACTATGTGAGACATGCTAGGTGCAGGTATCTATACCTGAACAGGGAACCAGTGAGGAATGCAATTTCTCCTTCATTGAGCCTGGCAGTTCCAAAATTGATATACTTGTGAAAACCAGATACTTTGTTCACTAAAGTAAATAATAACGTGTCCCCAAAGCCTGGTGCCGAAACCTCATGTGAAATGTGATATTACAGTGCAACTTTGAAACAATATTGGAAAAGGAGCATTGTAAAAAGACATGCTTTATTGCTGCTAACCTCAAGGTATAATAATAAACTTTATTCTATGGCACGCTATAATCCAAATAAATGATAGAAATGAAAACTAAAGTATACTTCTAAAACTAAACATGATATAGTTAGAATGTCAGAAAGGAGTGAATCACATAGAATATATTTTAGAAATGTGGTCTTCACATGATCACTAATAATAATAAAATGCTATTACCTCTCCTTCAAATGCATTTTGTGTGTGTCAGGTATGCTGGGCATAATGAAGATTTGCTAACAGAAGTAGGTTTTGGGCTTCATATTAATTTTGATACCCATCATCCCTAATATTGTATAGATCTGTAAGTGCTATTAACCAGATGCATTTTTTTTTTACCAATTGGACAATGATCCTCTGTGTCTGTGTGTAAAATATAGTGCATTGTATAGGACATTGTAAATGAATATGTGTTAACAATGTTTAGTCCTGCTATCTCCTAAGTAAGGGGTCAGAAATCTTTTGGCACATGTGCTATGCATGCCACTCGAGATGCCTTTGCACGGCACTCTTGGCTGACATAGACAAACAGACTCTGGCCTAGCAGGCATGCAAGTGGAACTTCAGATATCTGCTAATGCAAACTGAGCAAAACACCTCAATTTTAAAATTTAGGACCAGCACACCAAGGGACTTCAAGATCTATTAAATGTTTGCCCACTCCTGCCCTAACTACCCCTCCCCTGTTTTGTGATTTGTTTTGTGTTATGTCAGTGTAATAAATAAATTTTACTGTGTATTTTACAGGGTGATTGAAATCATTTATTTATATATCTTCTTGGGTTAAAGGCTCGCGAGATTAAAACATGTCTATATTAACCAAAAGTACTAATACGTATTCTGACTTATGGCTTCTTCAGGTTTTTTCTTACAGTTACTGATACATAATAAAACAACAAAGGATGTTACAGAATAATGTATGTTCAACAGTAGATGGTCATTGCTGGACTCCTGAAGGGAGAGTTAGACTCTACATAGTTACAGAACAGCCGGATAAAAGGAAGAACCTTGGGGTCCTTTGTTCACTATTCTATATAGATATGACCATAATGACGTCAGAATATAACCCTAGCCATATAAGGACAAGACCCCAATCCACATTCCAGACTTCTCAGACAAAGAAAGCTTTGTGACTTATCGATATCATCTGTTACTTATGTCAATCCAGACATCCAGACCTAATCAATAGAAACATAGAATATGCACTATTCTACAGTCAGTTTGTTAAATAATTAAAAAAAATATAGAGTGTGTGCGCTCCAGCAAAATTATAGAATGATAAGATTAGTATAATCCGTATAAAGTATATATTTTAACGAGAAAAAAAATCATCAAAAGAACCCAAGCTGCTCTAAAAGATATGTTTAAAACATAAAAAGCAACACTGATACAATTAGTAACATAAAAGGTAGTAATGCCATTTAAACAACTACCACCCAAATTGTTACTAATTAAAAAACACTATCAAACAGGCATGAAAAATCAATTTACAAAACATAAAGTGGCAAAGTGTGTTGACCTGACTGCAGGTCAAAGGAGACTTGAAAAAAATCAAGTATAAAAAAATCAAGTGTAAAAAAGTGGGTATATCAACAACACTATGCACTGCATGATGTGCAAAAAAACTTGCTTAAAAACAATATCTAATGCAAGAAATAAACACAGCAATTATACATAATAATACATAAAATTCCAAATGGTCATAAGGATAAATAAAATACTCCAATTAAGGTACATATAAATGGAGGGGCCTCTCCACGATTCCTGGACCCAATATGTGCAGGAGATTATTGGATGATCCTGCGAGCTCAACCCCAGATGATCCTGATAGAACAGCACAAAAGCTCACAGTGGTGGGCTGTGCCGATCCACGGACCCCTACTAACTTCTGCGATGGGGGAGCACAACCAGCTGGCAGCTTGTAGAAAAAACCATGGCCGGTAACTTTAAAAAAAGCGCGGCTAAGTGAAAGGAGCAGCGTAACGGGATAAGATGTGGACAATTACACATTTGTTGCCTAACAGCACCTAAACATGAATTTCACTAAAAAGTGCCCAGATTCTAAAACCATTGGAATTGAGAAATGCTAATCAGTCATGCAGCAGCATATGTTAATTACAATATTGCAGCAAATCTATTTGGTTAGAAGAACAAAGGGAAAATTAATTAGCTAAAAGGTGAATATCGAGTGTCATATATTTTGTGCAGAGTTTACTTTTCATAACACTGTATAAAGCTTGTGTGGGTCAATGTGTATATCATAATATGTCACTTTCTGTATGTATATGTTTGGGAGGGAGATGGAGAGGGCAAAGAATGTGTATGCTTTAATCACATTATCCAAATGAGAATCTCCCAGGAAGAGCAAGTGCTTATCTATGAGAAGGATTCTGGCTGTTTCATAAGGTGAGGCCGGACATGTTTTACAAACAAGAAAGAAAGATTAGACAGCAAAACCAGTAATAACAATTTCAATCGGAAGTTTGAAGCTTGGTTACATGCCTCTAGACTTAATGGCATGGGGTAAATCTTTTTTTTTTTTTTACTTTTATTGTTGCTCTACAATTTAAATTTGATGTGTATTGATTGTAAACTCAATATTTTTCTTGGAACAAAAAACATTTTAAAACAAAACGTGTTAAACACAAGAATCTGTTTCTATTACATTAAAACATTGTCAGATCCATCAGTTTTATTCACTAAATTTCACATTAAATTTCTATCACTTTTATGAAATAAAAATAAAGAATACACTTTTTACACAGAAAGCGTTTCACCATCCATCTCTTCCTCTCTGTCTCCAATTGATTATTTCCATATCCACCAACTGGTTTGTTGTCTCAGTGTAGTTTTCTGCTAGCATGCTGGCATAATAATTCTCATCTTGATCTCACACCCCAAACTCCCACCTATATAGTAATGTCTCTTATTGCTCAGTTCCCTTTTCTGCCATTCTTTCCACTTATAACCCTTTGTCTAATTCATCTTTTTACCCTGATCCCTGCACTTCTCACCAGCCATGTCCTTAAAGGGACAATCCATTGCCCAAATACAAATAAACATCACCGTTTAGATATACACAAAAGGAATGCTATGCATTTTTTTTCATAGGGGTTGTATCTAAAAACAACCTGCAATAGTTGCATTTTGTCTGAAGCCTTTGCAAACTTTCCCCTTCCTCCCCAGGCCAGACTTTCTGTAACTGTCCAATCACAGACCTACCAATGCAGCTTAATGCAAAGTATTTTCAAAGCAGGTGCTCTGAGCTATTGCGGCCTCTTAGGTTTAGCTCCACTGAGCTAAACAACCAGGAAGTAACCAAACCTGTAGTGTGCTTGGAAGCCAGAAGGGTGTAAAAATAATAATTTATAAAAGTGACAATTTCTATTAAAATCTACACTTTATGCAAAATGAAAATTACACACTCATCACACATACAGCCACACATAAAGCCAGTGGTGTATTTTGGATCTGTGTTGCCCTAGGCGTGATGGAACTTTGGCACTCCCTAATTTATGTTTGCCCTTCCTGTCAAGGAGACACACCTCTTCCTGTCAAAGACTAACACACACTTTGACTGACAGACACACACTCTCAGATACACTGACATACTCACACACTCACTGATTTGACATAACCTGACAGACACACACAATCACTGACAGACACTCACACACTGACATACACACACAATGACACAGACACACACACTCACTTACTCACTGACAGACACCCACCCACTCACAGACACACACGCTGACAGGCATACACAATCAATCAGACATACTCACTCACAGACACACACACTCACAGGCACACACTGACAGACACATACAATCACTCAGACACACAGGCTCCCTCACAGACACACACTGACAGACATACACAGACATTCACAGACACACTCACTCACAGAAACACAGGCTCCCTCACAGACACAGACACACACACACACACACACTCACTTACAGACACACACAGTCACTCACACACTGACAGACATACACTCACTCACTCACTCACAGATACACACTGACCGACATACACATAATCACTGACAGACACACACTCACAGACACACACATACACACATACTGACAGACATAAACAAAGACTCACTGACAGACATACACACACACTGACAGACATACACACACACTGACAGCCACACACACACACACACAAACATTTCCCCCAACACTCACAAATTATATTTTATTTTAATTTAAATCTACCCAGCCTCCCTACCGTTGGGAGAGCTGGGTGGAGTCTTTTACCTGGGGTCCAATGTGGCTGCTGGCCAGGCTGTTTGGGCAGGCGTGAAGGCAGGCCGGCCGGCGGCCAGTTGAGCTCCAGACGGGAGGGTTTATGACATCACATTCTGCGGCACGCAAGGGAGCCGAGCAGGGAGAGCGCACAAATTAGTGCTCCCTCGCCGCCCGCCTGGATTTCAACTGGCCACCTGCCCCGAGGCTAACAAACATTTGTCTGGTCATTTGGTGGCAGTGTTTTTTGCCTCACCCTGGAAAGTACTGCCCAAGGCAAATGCCTTGTTTGCCTCACGGCAAATACAGCATTGCATAAAGCATTTCAGCAAGCTAAAGTTAGAGGTCCAGAGTGTCCTTGTAACACCTCAACTCTTTCCCTTATTCAACATTTTGCTACCAATTCCCCTTTCCTTTTCCCATGCTCTTTATTAACACCTTATTTGATAGTATACTCTAATCTTTTCTCTGTTGGTCCTCATTATGTATAAGCTAGAATTGTATTTATTCCTCTTGTCCATACAGGCATTGTAGGGTGACACTATCCTTGATGACCTAGAGTGGGGAGCATGGGGTGTGCCTCTCTTATAGGCACAGAGAAAACCCATCTGTTCCCTCTATTCTATACAGCAAAATGAAACTGAGTTCAGGTAAGATCTAATTTAAGAAGTGCTGGACATGAGGGCAACAGAGAGTACAGAATTTGACTATAAGAGGCATAATGAGCTTTCTCATTAGCAGTATGTGATGATAGACCACTCAGCAGAGATCTTTCGACATCCCCAATCAGTCTATAACCCCCATGGACTAACACCCATTAAGGAAACTCTGGTCCTACAGATACCGCTTTCCTCTACTCATTTGACGTGACATCACACATAATTGATGAAGAGGAAGGATTCAGTACAGCAGTTCCAGCTGACACTCGTCTGTAGCAAAAAAGAGTGGTTGTGATATATTTTTTTAGCCCACTTGCTCCTTTCTACTTCTATATTAATGATGTAGCTGCAGTCTAGAGGGAAAAAAAAGTTCTAAAAAAAAAATCAACTTTGCAAATTCAGCTTTTGTATATCACTGGGGCTTAAAGCATCGGTTCAGTCAAAGTTAATGTTAATTCGGCTCAGTGCAAGTCAACCAAAATGAGATGTTAGAGGGATTTAAGATGATGGCTGTGCATCTCTTTCCACCTACAAACTGTGTGTTTAAAAAAAATTAAATGTTAATATTAAACTAATTTTACCCTATGTATCACTAACATGCAAAGAGCTCTCAACTCATGCATTAACATAGGCAGAAGAGCTTGATGAAGGGTCAAAATGAAATGCCTACATTTGTAATGAATTGTATGATTTTCCGTCCTTGCTTTCTGTTCATCCAGCAACAAAAGAGATTAAAGATTAGTCGTACACCTTCTTTCACCCTCGCCAGCTGTGTAATTGAAGATTTGCATACTCCATATTCCATTATTTGTACTGGCTCCTTGAAATATATCATGCTGTTTTTACATTGTATTTTTAAGGATGAAATTGTATAAATCTAAGCATGGATATATACATAAAGTCTACACATCATTTTTTTAAATTTCAGCTTTTATTGATGTAATGCCGGAATCAAAACAAACCGTTTGAGCCCTTTCTTCACGTCTCATGTGATCTTGTCGCTAACAATGTTTAAGTGAAAAAATCATTTAATTTATTGGTAAAGCAAGACCTGCATGACGTTTCATGCTGGGATGCGTTACAAACCTTTAACACCTTCATGGTGTTGTGGAACACCATGTTGTTTTAGTGTAAGAGGAATTATCCAACCATTACTTGTTCCCTATAAAAACAGGGAAATTCTGCAGAAAAACAGATTTTACTCAGGGCTAAGCAAAATGTGTTAGGCTTATGCCAGGTGAAGGCCAGCAATGGGGAGCAGGGGGCATTTGGTTTTTGGACCACTAGTATAGGGATGAACAGGCACAGTACTAAAGATATTACACAACAGTATTCTAGACCTCGTGCACGATGAATATAACATGTTTTGGGTTGGACAAAATTATGCCTTATAGTACCATAACATTTATTCTGGAAATGTATCATACAGATCAAAAGGGACGAGACAATTGGCAATTTTCCTTTTTTCCTCTTTATTGGTCACTTCTCACTTGATCTGTGAATAAAATTAGCATATCTTGTTTGTCCCCCAACCATATTTTCATCCCTTTAATATTTTGTAAAAAAAATGTTTTGACACCACAGGCAAAAGTCTAAATCATGGAATCAAAACGAACATGCAAGGTCATTGAGCATGTCAGTTTGTTCATGATTCAGCTGCTTTTCGGCTGGGAGTTAGGGAATTTGAGCAATCACACGATTGAACCAAAGTTGGATGGATTGCAGTTCTAACCAAAATTAATCTACTATGTTCTTTTATTATTACATTTGTTATGGCATAATCAGTATAAAACATTTAATATTAAAATAAGAAAGAGAGTGGAGTGTGCAACAATTTCCCCTCCCCCCCAGGCCAAGTGAAGCAAGCCCTCCCCTTGTGAAGGCAGGTACAATAATTCCTGTTTTTTTTTAGCCTTGTACAAAAAATAGTTGGAAGCAGTTTGTCCAAATCAAATTCCTTTTAATTCCACACCCAAACTACTCAATCCATCTGGGATCTACCTTTGGAGTCTTTTTTTGCATTATTCTTGTTGTTTTTATCTTTAGCACTTTGAGTTTGGAAACAGATACCCAGAGGCTAGAATGCAGATTTTCAGTATTAATGTATGGGCATTTATAGCTATAAGCCCACCATCTTGAGCAGGTGGTGTTTAAATATGTATGGCTGTCCCTTACATGCTTGCTTTTATAAATTAGATGGAAAAAAGGGGGGCTCCCTGATGAAGGTGCAGCTTTATGCACCGAAACGCACATTGGGTCAATTTTTAATCTTCACTTTATGGATCACACGTAGCACTTTAGCACTTACTGGGTGTGTAACACCCTTTTTTCTTAGAGTTTTGTCTCTTTTGAGTTATTTTTTTTTTCGAAGCATTTCAGATGGAATGTATAGACATGAGGTACTAGCATAGGACACCCTCGAAGGTGTTTGCATAGGAGATTTAGGGACTAGCAGCTAGGGCACGTTTGTGGTTATTTGACCAATTTGGCTCTGCATGTAAACCTGTCCCTTAAGCTCATCTCTACCTTTATGGGGCATATTCTAAATATCTATACAAAGAGGATATGGGCATTTATAAATGCTGCATAAACAGATAGAAGTGAGCATATATACTCACCTTATTTGAATGCTTTTGGAGTGTTTTTTGTTTTTGGCAATTGTTTTCCTACCATCACCCCTCTGTCTTGGTTAAATACATTGCTGCCTTGCTCTTTACCTGTCTCTTGCTTCTAATGTTATGTTTAGCCACCAGAGCACTATTTATTGAACCTTCCCTGTATTTATCCTGTTTATTTTGGATTTATCAGCCATCATTGGGACCTACCATAGCCCCAATAGTATTTGGCTGCTTTTTGATGCCAGTAAACTAGGAGAGGGGGATGGGGTTGTAACTATCATAACCACTTCTACACTTGCTTCCCAGCCCAGTTCCTTTTTGTATCTTGATTTTCCTGTTTTATTCAATAAAGTATTTTTCCATTAGATACTACTGGTACTTGAGGCTGTGGACAATTCTAGTATTACCCCACTAGACAGATATCTAAGCTAGCTATTAATAGCTGTAATTTTTAATCTTTTTTCCCTCTTTCAATATACCAGCACTGAGTCCCCCTTTGATTGGGGTGTATTCACCTTTGGCTTATACGTAACGTTATCTTGGGTTCAAACCCACTTGGTGGAGCTGGTACCGCTGACCTCTATGTTCCTAACCCATTAATTGGGATTAGGTTACATAGCGTTATTTCTACTTACGATTTAATGAAGTCAGATATTGCCTTCATTCAAGAGTCGCACTTGCCTAAACATGTTAGCTTCAGATTAAGGGACCACACTTATGGCACAACTTACAAAGCTCGAACACACTGCAAGCGCAATGGGGTTTCCATTCTGATCCAAAATAGTTGCCCATTATGACTTACATCCCCCGAACTGGATTCGGACGGGTGCTATATCCATGTATCCGGCACTTTGCTTTCACACACGATTCACTTAATTAATGTCTATCAACCGGATCCCTGATTTTGGGATGTTTCAATGGCTAAGAAACATGCTCTACTGCACATTATGATCTTAACGGGAGGGGACTTCAACGCGGTGCCGTGCTCCGCCGTAGACAGAAGTGCACACAGGGGTATACCTAGATCTCAAGGGAGTGGGGGGCAGGACAAATTCCATGGGTTCATGTCCACCACGGGGCTTGTGGACGTATGGAGGGTACATCATCCAAGCGACGTCAATTATACTTTTTATTCAGCCCCACGTGGCACTTATTCCACAATAGACTTATTTTTGGTAAATGATTGCAGGTTAGCCAGAATCACAGGATCATCGATTGGGTCCATTGCATGGTCAGATCATGCTGAGGTGACCCTTAACCTAGGGATCCTCTTCGTAGCATCCCCATGGACATGGAAACTTAATGCATACTTATTAAGAGACCCAGAGCTCACAGAGCAGATCCGTACCGAAATAATGGAGTTTTTTAATACAAACGACACCCCTGACCTGAGGGTAAATACCATATGGGCAGCCCACAAGACGGTAGTGAGGGGTACACTCATCAAGCTAGCAACCGTGAAAAAGAGAATGACATTTCACAGGTTAGGAAAACTCCTGACAGAACATAGAATGTTAGAACAAAAGCATTAACTTCGCGTTATGAAGGGACTTTACGACGTCTAGAAGCAGTAAGGTACTCCATAAGAGAACTACTCCTAGATGACACCGCTAAATCTATAATCTATAATAAAACTAACCTTTTATGAGAAAGCAGAAGGACACCCTTCTTACTAGGACCCTTGAGCTCCGACAGAGACGCTCTCATATCACTTCCATACGACATCCCGACGGCTCTATTAAAACTACGCCACCTGACATTGCGAAGGTCTTCATTACCCGAGCTCCGAGAATCAGAGAGACCAGGAAGAGGACTTAATGCACAGATTTTTGATTGACCTAGGATTGCCCAAACTGCCACGAGAGGTGATAGCCAAACTATTCCCCTCCCATTGTTTTCCCCATAGACTTTCGTGTGAATTAAAACGTTCGTCTAATTGTTCCCATAAACTGTACTGAAATACTTCATTCACCATACGAACACAAACTACCGAACACCGGACCACCTTGATGCATAAGTGTGACTTCAATTAACCTCCCAATTCATTTTTATTACCTCTTGTGGGAAACTCACGAACACTTTGTTAAGTCCCTGTGTTGCCACCATTTCGGGAGTTTGACACGTGGCGGCAACTATCTTAAACTCCCGATCAGCTGTGTTTTGCCGTCGAGTTTCTGGAACTAAAATCAAACACTCGATTAAGCAAACACCGCTGAGACCTCCAGAATCCCATAGATTCGTGCTCAAACAACCGAACGGTCCGGGACTTTTAAAACATGAAAAGAGACCGATCGCAAGGCCAAAACTTATGGAACTATTTTCGGTTACTGTTGCCTATGCGGTCGGTCAAAACTTTAAACCTCCATAACTCCTGAATCCCTGGTCCGATCTGGGTGATTTTTGAATATGTTGCTCACCCAGATCAGATTTAAGGGTGTACCCTAGGTATTTGAGGTACATCTAAAACTCAGGGAGAAGTATGTACTTGCTAATTATGTTAAATGCTTATCTGAGGGGAGGAGAATTGTGGGTGGTTACTGTAATATTATTGGTTACTGTACTAATTATAGTGGGTGTCTCCCTTGCACGGGAGCATTGCATAAAAGCAGGGGTTGTGTGATTAAAGGTCAGTTCTGCTCCTGATACTGTGTGTCGTCCAGTTATTGGGAAAGGTGATAGGATATTCTTGGATTATATTGCTGATTGTGCCTTCTACTCTATTGGATTTACTACTTGATCCTGAGCCATTCTAGGATGCCAGCGGAAATAGGCTGTGGGAGACTAGCTCTCTGCTACAACGCTGTAACGGGTTCAGAGAAGGGGGCACCGGACCATGATATGTCTTTAGTTACCATAGTACTATTACCGAAACCAGACAAAAACCCATTACTCCTCAAAAACTATAGACCCATTTCGCTTATAAACCACCATATGAAGATCCTTGCAAAGATTCAAGCAGATAGACTTAACCCATTCTTAATGGGCTTAATAGATGCTGATCAAGTCGGCTTTATACCTGGCAGACAGCTGTTTGAAAATACCCGTATAAACATAGACCTTATATGGAAGCAGGTGGCCACCCATTCCCCTACATTTGTCATTTCCATTGACACCAAAAAGGCCTTTGATAGGGTCAAGTGGCCGTACCTATTCACCTTGCTGTCCCACTTGGGCTTCCCAGAGCCATATATCACCCTAATAAAGGCTATGTATAGTAACATACGAGGACAAGTACAAATCTCTGGGGCCCCCTTCTGCCCTTTCAGATTTTATAATGGCACTAGACAGGGATGTCAGCTATCCCCCTTCTATTTGTGCTCTCATTAGAACCCCTCCTTCAGGCGGTAAGGCGACACCCAAGCATACAAGGGGTTAAGGTGGAAGGTAAAGACTTCCTAGTGTCGGCATACGCGGATGACATGCTCTTGACGCTCACGAGCCCAGTGGACTCTATGGTGGCTTTACGGGATGTCCTCCATGACTATGGGGCAATCTCGGGATACAAGGCAAACATGTCTAAATATAGCACTCTCCCAATCGGAATATCTGCAGTGGGCATGGCACTAATACAGGATACATATAACATATGCATAGAACAACACTCACTTAAGTACCTCGGGATCCAACTAACAGTGGACCCAGAGAAACTATACAACCATAATTACATGTCCATGATAAAACTAGGGATAAGGGATATGGAAAAGTGGACTGATAAACCCATATGGATAGGACGGATTCACTCAGTCAAAATGAATGTCCTGCCGAGAATCCTCTTTTTGTTCCAAATGCTACTTATACATCTCACTAGGGCACAACTATAGCCTTACAACAAGCAATTGTTGCTTTTATTTGGCAACTTAAACGGCACAGGATATCAAGACATATCTTGTACCGACCGAAAAAATGCGAGGCGGACTTGGTTTTCCTAACCTATATTTCTATTATTTAGTAGCTGAATTAACGCAAGTAGCTATGTGGCACTCTCCCCCAGATGAGAGGAAATGGGTGGACTTAAAATCCATTATGTTGGGAGCAGACTTACCTCAACTCTTTGTGTGAGTACCCAAAGAACATAGACCCCTGATTAGAGTTACTTGCCCGACAATACTACATTTTCTGAGACTAAGGGATTCATCCAGGCAAAGGTATGGGTTAGCGTCAACCCCTACTCCCCTCATGCCTTACCTCCGCAACAGATCATTTACCCCAGGTATGAGAGCTGGGGATTTTTCCGAAATCTAGAGCAGGCAGGCCTAAAACGAATATGTCACCTATTCCAGGGTACGGAGGTCATTACTTTTGATGACCTTAAACAAAGGAGGCATCTTACGCCTTCTGATTTTTTTAGATATCTACAGATTAGGGGTTTCGCAAAACAATCCCACATCAAAGAAGCGGCTCATACAATAATGACGTTCTTTGAACGTCTATGCATAACTGAAATTCTACCTCAAGACCTATTAACGCTTCTTTATGCCCATCTCTGCTCGGAGACCAGGGAATAGGGTAGTCTTACATACACAGACCAATGGGAACAAAATTTAGGTGAGGAACTGGAGGGCATTGAATGGCAGGAGATATGGGAAGCTAATATCAACACCTCTATCTGTGTAACCCTTCAGGAGTAATCCTTTAAAATGATGTTCCGCTGGTATACAACTCCTGTAAAAGTATATAGAATTAAAAAATCCCCCACGGATATGTGTTGGAGGGGATGCGGGATCAAAGGGACATAGATACATATGTGGTGGGAGTGCCCATTGATGATATGATCTGGAATTTAATTAAGGATTTGTTAATCCAAGTGTTTTCAAGAGCCCCAGACCTAGACCCTTGGATATATCTGTTAAATAGATCTACTGAATGGTGGACCAGGAACGAACAAAAATGTATTCACAAAATAACCCTGGCTGCACGAAGGGCTGCAGCTTTTGACTGGCTAAAACAGGGTATCCCCAACATTAATGGGTGATAAACAGGGTCAGAGAGATACACCTGATGGATGACCTGATGGCTAGGGTGAGAGGGGCCATTAAGGAAGTTCAGAAGGTCTGGGAACCATGGGAAAACAGTCCTTTTGGAAATTAATGATGACAAATGATGCCAAATACTGTCATTTCCATCTCAAAAACATTGCGCGCATCCGACCCTCCTTAATGCCAGATGCGACTAAGGTGCTGGTCCATTCCACTGTCCTTTCTCACCTTGACTACTGTAATCTGCTTCTCAGTGGTCTTACGTGCTCCCAACTTGCGCTGTTACAGTCCATAATAAATGCTGGGGCGAGGCTCATCTTCCTGAATGCCCGCACCTCCCACGCCTCACCCTTCTGTCAGTCCCTACATTGGCTTCCTGTAAGATATAGGGCTCAATTTAAAATTCTGGTTCTTGCTTTCAAATCTCTACATAATGCTGCTCCCACCTATCTATCCTCTCTAATACACAAGTATGTCCCGTCTAGGCCCTTACGATCTGCTGAAGACTTACATCTATCTTCTGTCCATACTCCCACCTCTGATGCTCGCCTTCAAGACTTCTCAAGGGCTGCACCATTCCTGTGGAACTTGCTTCCCTCCTCAGTTAGATGCTCACCTAGCCTCCACTCCTTCAAAAAATCATTAAAAACACACTTCTTCATAAAAGCGTATCAATGAAACTGTGAATAGCTCCCGACTGATTCCTCTCTTTCAACTGTCATTAGTCTAATACTATCCTTACCTTTTTGTGTCACTTTACCCACTCCTTCTAGCATGTAAGCTCATCGAGCAGGGCCCTCAACCCCTCTGTTCCTGCGTGCCCTACTTGTCTGATTACAACTACATGTCTTTTCGTCCACCAATTGTAAAGCGCTGCGGAATTTGATGGCACTATATAAATAATATAATTATAATAATAATACATGCAGGGAGGTTCCTGGTGTCTTCTGACACTCTCATTCTAATGATCTCCCTCCCCCTCCTCACCCTCCCATACATGTGGCTCACATAAAAAGATGGACCTTGAACACGTACACCCCCCACCTTACCCCTCTCACTCTATACTTTCTTAAACTATCTGTATTCTCTTTACTTCTCTTTCTCTCTGCTATGTCTTGGGGGATATTTCCCACTAAAAATTGTGACTGATAATTTGCAAACTTCATATGTAATGGTTGATGCGATGCACCCTACTGGTACTCTATGTGTTTTATCATCGGTCAAATGCCTTACCATTATGTTGATTGGATACCATTCCTGTCATTGTTTATTGCATGTCATTCATAAAAAAAGAATTCAAAAACAAACAAAAAAAGGCTAAAGTAAAAGAAAATTCATCTTAAAACAAAGCTAAACTGTAGACGGCTACATTTCTAAAAACAAACACAGAATAAGTTTGTATTTTCTTACAAAAATAATTTTCAAGTAAGAACATTTCTCAACAGGACTGCACCCTGATCAGCGTTGTTCGGAAGCAAATGAGACTCCTTATTTACATATACAATTTCATGAAATAAAAATATGTTTTAATATAACAAGCAAAATAGGTTAAGACTTTATGGGGTTTCTAGTGCATTTGTCAAGTGGAAAGATCTATAGATCCATAAGAAGTCTATTCATTTATTTTGTTTTTTATTTTTCTTTGTCTTTTTTATGCTACTGTAGCTTTGAATTATTTAATGGATCAGATACATTTGTTCCATAATAAAGCTAGTTTAATTTTAAGCATTTCTAATGTTATCTTATCTTATTATGAATGATACTAAAATATTTCCATACATAACCATATTATTGAGTGGTGGAATGTTGGAAACAATGTGCACATTTGCTAATTTATATGTACTTACTAAAATTTTAACTAGTTATGGTATCAAAATTTGATTTAAAAAATCCCCTGGAATACAATAAAATATTACTAGCTTTATTAAAGGAAAACTAATTTCACCTAGACTACTTTATCTCAACGTGTCTGGATGCAGCAGCCCGATAGTTTTAGCCTTTTTTGTAAAAATGTCAATGTCTGCATTAAACGGTTGAACATGCCTCTAGTGGATGTCTTCTTGACAGCCACGAGAAGTGCTTCCACTACCACGACAGAGCAGCATTTTATAGGAGAAGCTCAGCTTTTGCCATGCATGTATTTTCCAATTCAATGCTTTTATAAGATATCAGTTGGACTGGACGAGATCCTGGATGATGTCAGCTTCAATGGCGCTGGAAACAAAGCAAGTTAAATAGGTTCATATTAAATTTTACTGAGCAAAGGTGGGTGGACAGGGATCACATCGATATTAGGGAACATATATTCCCAAAATAGCTAATATTATTTGTGTGTCTATAGATTCACTTAAAAGAGAAACTTAGTAGCAAAACATACATATTTTCAATACATATAATAAGTTACAAAAAACATGATTTTACAATTATTTGCACAACTACTTCCTACGTCCTAAAATGGTACCGTCCGTTAACTGTACATCTGGCCTCTGCAGCTAGTGAAGATTAAAAGAACCACTAAGGTTACCTAGACCAAGCATCTAAGTTTTGTAGAATTGGTCATAATCAGTGAATCAGAGAAAAGACAGTGTTTACATGGAAATGCCTGCCGGGACGCACTATACACAACAAAAGCTGCAGTTGTTCTGGTGACTATCGTGTCCCTTGAATAGTGGAAGCATTTTGAAAAAGTATGTATCTCAGAGGGCCATTCTTAAAAATTGTTATACATAAAGATAGTCAAAACAAAATCTCACCACATATGTTTATGAACAATAATGCTTTGTATATTGTAAATCTGAAAAACTGAATTCATAGCTAGAACGGATAATACAATTAAACATTTTAAAAGCAGGAACTCCTAGCCGGATGGGAGAATGGCTGTGACCTGGAGGTACATTGATACACTGTTACTTGGGCACAGATTCTCCAATCCAGGCACAATTTGGACAGGGTGATGAGCTATCTAGGGATGTATGATGTGTGAGGGTGCTGTCCAGGGAAAGAGGGGTTTCTACACCATGGTTTCAGGTCTGGGAGGACACAGCGTGGAGTTCATCTTATTAATCTGGAAGTAAAGTGTTAAAGTCCCCATGTATTGGACGAAAGAAAAATTCCACACTGGACATATATCAGTTGAGGAAAATGGATTAAAATAGAATCTAAAAAAAATAAATAAATTTTGTTTTATTTTTTTAAAATAGACAATGTTTTGTTTGTTCATGTATAACCTTCATAACGCAATGCTAGGGTGTTACTTATTTTCTCATGTGAATATTTTATGTACTATATAAAGAAATTTAACAAAAATGGATGCTTTTGTGAATTTGCGGTTGGAAAAGCGGCTATTAAAATAAAAACATTGGGCTCTATTGTGTATATATATATATATATATATATATATATATATATATATATATATATATATATATATATATATAAATGCCAAATTACCGGAGTATTGCAGTGTGTATATATATATATATATATATATATATATATATATATATATATATATATATATATATATATATATATATATGTCAATGGACAAAACTAAGTATCTATGTCTAATGCAACTTGTTTTATGCAAAACTGAGCTTTAATTGCAAGGAACAAAGGAATCTCCCTAGAGGATTTGAATATTAGATCCTAGAATACTGCAGGGCAGGTTAAGTCAAATGTCACACTGTCTACGTAGCTATTGCAATTGATTGAAAGATAAAAGTAAATTAAATACTATCTCATACAGTATACCTTCATAAAAACTCTGTTAGGATACAGCAGGTTGTGTATCTCCCAGGGTGCCAGCTTATGTAGAACAATAGTGTAGCAAATCATTGAAGATTCCGCTAGTTAAAGGCATATTTTTATTCAGTACAGTAAATTGAACTAATTGTCACTCAGTCAGTTCAAAGGATGTTCTCAAACAATTCCTGCATATGGAAACATTGAGGTCTAGGTGGTTCCTTCCTGCTGAATGCAAAAATGTCTCATGTGGTACGGCACAGAGATAATAGATGATAAAAGGTTCTACGGTTCCTACATTTGAGTCCCCAGGCAAGCTTTCCTTCAATGACTAAACTGGGTAATGTATACTCATGAAGTGAATTATATATAACTCAGTTCACAAATGCACGTATGTATATATTCATACATATATGTTGTGGAATATTTTTAAATAGTTTTACGATATCGGATTTGGCTCATGCTTAGTTACGATTATTTTCTATTCTATTATTTTCCTTCTATAAAACTCTTGATAGCAGCATTCAGGATAATATGTATCAATCTTCTAGGGTTAAGTAGAGTGAATGAGAACTGGTTTCCTATTGGACACCTTTGCCTTTGATCAAAGCATTTTTAGAGGAAGTAGGGATTGGTGAAAGTTTTCAAAGCAATCACTATCAAAAAATTGTAAAACATTTTCCTGCCGGGAATGATGGCAGAAAGCGTTATCAAATAAAAACTGGGCCTAATTGGTTCTGATTTATATATTAACTGATTTATTTATCAATTGCACAATGTTAAGCTCAGTAAACTACTACTGTGAGGGTAACAACTAAAAAAAAATCAGCACCTTCATAAGGTTTTTCAGTAATATCACAGCTTGAAGGTTACAGGCAGTCAAGTACCTTGATGATGCTAACAGGTGACAGGTGTTTAATTAACCTATAATTTTTCATATGGATATTGCAGAGTGTGTTTCTTTAAAATAATGAAAAATAGAATTTTCAGGTACTACATTTATCCATTTTGCTGAGATATATTGTAGTTATGGTGCTAATTTGTCCTTTTATTGGTGTCATTGATTGTTGATGAATAGTAAATGTTGCTTGTAAAAATCATCATGTCAGGGGAGGTATTTGTAGTGTTAGTTTTTTATTTTATGTACAAATACTTAGAACTATTTTGGGTATTCATTTAGTCTTAGAAAAGCATTTCCGGGTCTTTTCAAGATCTTTTTGGTGCTAAATTTGTGAAATGTGCTCTAGTTCCATTGAAGTGTCAATATGTCTTTTTTTAAAAATATTTTTATCACTGAAACTTGATTGTTTACCATATTGCTCTTTTTCAGCACATCAATAATGATAAAAATGTTGTCAAAAGTATAGAAAGGTGGGATTGTGATTTCTTTGACATCATTAATTGCTCATCAGCAGCCATTATCATAATGATGAAATATCAAACAGTGGATTGTAACGTACAGGTGTCTCTTCTCTCAAAAACTGCTTTGTACAATGATACTGTGCGAACTGGGACATATACAACAATACTGCTGATTAGGTACATAAAGATACAATATATGCAAGACAGTAGTATCATATAGATGTCTTTAAAGGGACACTGTAGGCACCCATACCACTTCAGCTCATTAAAGTGGTCTTGTTGCAATGTCCCATGTCCTCTAACTCTACAGTGGTAATTATTGCATTTCTTGAGACTTTCCGTTATCTGACACTGAACGTCCTCACACTCTGCATGAAGACCTCCAGCGTCAGATTTTTTCTATAGGGAAATCCTAATGCAAGAGGGGCAATTGCCGAGCGTGGGTGGAGCCTGACCCAGCACCAATGGACATTGGCGCTGGATTCAGGTAAGTGACTTAAGGGGTTTTTACCCTTACATCACCGCGAGAGGGGGGCACTGCAGGAGCCTATAATGCCAGGAAAACTGGTTTGTTTCCCTGGCACTATAGAATCCCTTTAATCAAACTATTGTACTCTAGAACTACATGCAATTCAAACAAATGTAATAAATTCCATTTAAAATATTAGGTACAGAAAATATTCATGCATGCATTTAGCTGTCTTTATTTTTTAACATGTGTCCTATTCAAAGATATGGATAAAAACAAAAGCAAAACAAGGCACCTAATACTTCAGAACAAAAAAAAAATCTTCTGCAAATGTGGAACAATTTTTGATGTTATGCATTTAAAACCAATGCTCCATGACCGCTTGTTAGCAAACTTCTGTCGCCGTTCTTGAGGCTTTGAGTGATCATGCAAATAGGCTTCAATAACTAAAGAGTTTATGCAACAGAAAAATTAAAGTGCTTACAATCCATCAAGTCAAGCTGTCACAGCATCCTGCCTAAACACTTTGACAAAATACACATAGGGCTCATGTTGGAGTAATGATGAATGACAGTAAAGTGTATGGCAAATCCTTTTAAATATTCAAATGCAGCATATATCATGATGAAAATCCACAGAATAACTCAATGTTTGCACATGTGCTGAGATTGCCCCATTCAGGCCAACAGATATATTCCCCTGCATGCGTTTTTAACTTTGATCAGTAGAAAAAATATCCTGATGCCTTCTAATCAGTACTAAACTCATTGTTATTTATTGTCTGTGCATATTTTCCATATGCTATTAAATATACATTGTAATCCTAGGTTGGCCTCGCTCCCAGTACCTATGTATTGTATTATTAAATTTATTTCCCTATGTTTTAGAGATCTCTTTTTTATTAATATTCTTTAAGAAAGAAAATGGATATTTGAAAATTCCGTACAGCTGAGATTTTACTATTTGCACCTTTTGATCTATTTAAAAAAAATACTACTGAAACCACTACTGTGTTAAAACATTTAATGCTTGGTTAAACTACCAAGATAACTTTTTTCTCATCATTGACAATGTAGATGGATTGTTTTTTCCAAGAAATGCATACATTACATATTGGATAGGTATGGGGTTCTATATTGAAAAATAAATTAAAGACTATTCTATTTTTGCTTTGGATATCTTTAAATTACATGCAATATGGGTGAATGCATACCCCAGCTCATTTGGTAGAGTCTAGAGGTCTGTCCTGGAATCTCCCATCTAGTGCAGGCTATTATGTATTCTATTTCCAGAGTCCTAGAGGCTGCTGCCACAATGTTTGTGATATCTCACATACTATAGAGTAGGGGTGCCCAAAACGTAGATCCCCAGATGTTTCAATAGTTTCCATGATTTGTGATTTTAAAGGCATTCTAAAAGCATAGGAGTTTTAATTCTACAACATCTGGGAATATAGCTTTTGGGCATCCCTGCCATAAAGGCTTGCGGGCTGACCTTTTGTTCAGAGACTATGGACCTTTTTGGCATAAAATGTAACTGACTTTTTTGGCCAAACTGGCTTCCATGACTTTCCCTTAAAGTGGCCCTGCATTTCACTTAAAGTGCCCCTCCTCCCCCCAAAAAAATATTTATGAGCATTTCATGGACCACACCATGAGCTTCTGGTGGATGAAGTGCCAGGAGCTGTTGAAAGAAGATGGAAGCATCTATGAGGAACTTTCAGGTAATACTATATAAATAGTGCACATAACATATCTACTAACTTATAATATATACCAATGTACCAAAGTGATAAACACTATCAAATGTTACAACCAACAACCATACAGTGATAAAGTATATGAAAAGTGGTACTAAAGTATAATGTGTGGTCATAGCAATCTTCAAAAAAACACACAAATACTTGTATAGATTTTGCGAAATCCCCTAAAATAATATAAAAATGGTAGACATAAGAATTACTGATAAAAACAAATATCTACCCATTTAAAATATATGACAATATGCCAAAGATATACACATACACTATAAAACATTGCAACAAATAGAAAATTATACAGTGCATGAAAAGTGCTACTAAAGTCTAGTGTTTGGTCACAGCAATATTTAAAACCAATACTTACATAAACTTATATGGACAGGACCAGCAAATAAGCTAAAAAAAGGAAACAAAACAGAAATTAGTGTTCTAAGCAAACATATTTAGTAAGTATGAATTCACAAAAGGTGGAGTGGATAGAGCACCACTCTACAGCTATGGGGCACAGGGAAGATCAGTCCCTTGGGTACATGGGATCCTACTCTTGTATGGTTGAGGAACTCAACACCAGACCAGATTTTCCTTCCAAGCTTTACTGTATAAAAAAAAAACATATAAGCAAAACGTTCTGTTAATATGATGCCTTGTTTTGGATACAATAAAGCTTGGAAGGAAAATATGGTACCAGTGTTGATTTCCTCAACAATACAGGAGTCGGATCCCACGTACCCAAGGGACTGATCCTCCCTGTCCCTGTAGCTATGAGTGGTGCTCTATGCTCCAACAATATTATATCGCACAGAAATTTGCTTATCATAACAATTCAATAACAAAATAGCCACGAGAGGGGGCAGAGCCTAGCATCCAGGCTGCATGGACGTGCTATCCATCAGCTCCTGGCACAAACTTCTGAATCACGGGGTAAAACCCCAGAAACGTGGCATGCATAACGCCTGGGAGGTGACAGCGAGGACGGGAACACCCAGGGGAATAGAACGAGACCAAAAACAAAACAATTAACCACCGGGAACCCGCAAACACAGCATGGGGCCTACCTGCCTTGGAGCTGGTGAGAGGCGGCCGCTCTCCGTACCGGCACCTCCGCATACCGACCCCACTGAACACTCACCTCCTACTGGCTTGAAGTCGGGAGCGATCAGCCTGCCAAAAAGCACACATCAAAGCTACAACACTCCTATGCTGGGCGCACCTAAAATGGCGGCTGAAACAGCGACACTCAAAAAGAGCCTGCACACTCACAAAAGGCCACACCAAGACATCATGAAACGAATAGACGACAGCTTCAACCGCTTTTGGGAAAAGTTCTGGGAGCAATACCACACAGCCCAGCCTGCACAACACACTCCACAGGCCAAGGGTGAGCAGAGCCGAGGGCAGAGAGAGGTGAGGGTAAAGTTCTTGGGCACAGCGACAGCGTCTCCACTTACCCCCAAACCAAAGAGCCCACCCGGGTTGAAGGTCAAGCCAGGGAACACCCGACAGCATCAACCACACATACGGAGGCCCAGGCTGCGCAAACACAAGCGATCCACCAGACCCTACGTTACCCCTATGCGGGGAAGAAACTCGGACTATAGCAAGTACCGAGTTTGTGGTCAACGGATGCAAGTCCTCATACCGACCTGGGGCAAGAAGGTCAACCTCATGAGCACCCTCACACCAGCGGCTCCAGACCTCCAGCAGGTGCTGACAGTATCCCAACAGAGGGCATTGGCTGACAGGAGCACTACCACAAGCCCACAAATGCTCACCATTCTGGTAACATGCAGCCACTGCAGCTGGACAGCCCAGAGGTCTAGCGTTAATCGGACTCAAGAGCAGAATGTTAGGCATTACTTTACCATGTCTTACCTATGTTTTCGCACTGTTAAGTTAATAATTCTAAGGTACCATTGCTAACACTCTGCAGCTCCAGCCTATAGTAACTTTTAAACGCAAATGTAACCTGCTTAGACCTAACCTAATGCATGACAAGCTTAGTTCAACCTATGTTCATACCTATTTAAGCGACATCACCTAAGTGTCAATCTTATTATCTTAAAAACTGTGCATGTTTCTGCAAACACCCTGATTGTACCACATGTAATAAGCCGGAGGACTGCTGTCGGGGCACCGAAGGCATGTATGCATTCACTAAATGCACTACAAAAATATTAAATTAAAAAAAAAAATAGCTACTAGAGTTATAAACTTTAGAAATTGGAAAACAACAGGAAAGCCGTATACTGAAAAGTAAAAGAAAGAGAAAGAAGAAAGAAAGAGAAAAAAAATAAAATGTGAAGTAGATTAGTGTAGATGGAGGAAAAGAAAGACAGGGGATTGAGAATGTGCTCCATCACATTTTTTTTAATTCCATTTCAACATGAAATGAAATTTACTTTAGACCTTTTTTCTTTCTTAAAATAATTTTATTTTTGATATGCAATTTTGAAATTGCATATGCGCATGCACACACAAACATAAAATCTATTCATTATACATAGTAATAACTATTTTTAATAGTTCAATGACAACATCTCAAGAAAGCCATACAACATAAAGAAACAGGCAGATCGATTGTTAAACTATTTTACTTTTTTTTTTTCTACAGCAAACAGCACTTTTATAGTTATGACTAACGAATAAACATGTAGCTTGAATAAAACATTTTCTGATTTTCATCTATAATCTAGCACTCGCATATTTTGATGAATTTAAGAGGTTTACAACAAATATGTTGCACAGCTTTAAACTCTGCATTACTGGGAAACATCCTAACCAAATTTAGTGCAAACCTTTTCTTCTATTCACGAGACTATGATTTGTTTGGTATACATAGATTCTTGCAAATTCAATCTCAAATGTACCTACTTTAAACAGCAAATTGTCTGTCAGTATGTTGCCATAGCAACTCGTCCCACTTTGAATCTAGTCACATGGCTGCAAGTTTATGAATTTCACTGTCTAGGGAAAATAGAATGCAAAGAATTGGAAAAAAAAATGTTTAATTTAAAACCTCCAAACTACTGGAAACCTTTTAGACCTCTCAGGCTCAACTGCTTTTTTTTTAAAATGTGAAATTAATGTTTTATATTTTTTATCATTTATTTTGAGCTGCGATATAATGAATAAAACTGTGTGCTGCATAGAAAGTGCCCCATTGGTGTTAAAATAAAATACATAACATTTGTGAGTTATGTTTGTTCATAATAATCTTTTCTTTCTACTTTACACTATGGGCTCAATTTACTCCAGCCTGATGCTGTTTTTTGTTTCAATAACATTTGTCAGCCAACCTACATAGAGAACCAGTCGTATATCACTTTTGATCATGTCTCCATGTTGGTAGGCCTCAACAATGATAAATGTATTATAAAGATTTTGTGACAGCCACATCGAACATCATCCTAATTAACTTAACATATTTTTAAGACAATAAGGCACACTGGAATGTAAGAGTAGGGGGGAAAAAACAAAAACATGGACTCTAATTACAGTAAACTTCAGTTTATGTGTAGTGTACAGTGGATGCAGTATGTAGGGGAATAGCGTGTATGTTGGGGATGTAGTGTATCGCAAATACAGTGTGTGTGTGCGCGTGTATGAGAATTTGTAGGGTGGGAGCAGTTTCATTTTATTTATTTTTAATTATTACTACTGTTATTTTGACATATTTAAGTTTATTTCCCACTCTGTGCTTCTTGCCTCAGGCCAGGGACAGGAGACACAACATCCCCTGGTGGTCCAGTGGTTCCAATGTGATCTAGGGAATCGCTGCTGCACATCTGCAAGGGGCAGGCTCTAAAGGTGAGCTCTGGCATTGTTGCTGTGGTAACCTACGGTGATTCTCTGACAGGCCGGGGCGTGGGAGAGAGGTAGTTGAAGAAAGATAGGCTTACAGGCTCCCTCTCCTACTAAGGAAGCTTGCAATGGCATGGTGAGGGAGATCTTTGATCATTTATCATATTTGATCTCCTTTACCGGGGAAGTTCATAGCTATATGTATATATAATATAGAATATACAAGTTCCAGTGCACTTTCTCATCCACTAAACAGCAATTTCATGTTTCACAGAATGTAACACAACTCCTATGTACCCCACTCTTGGCAGGTCATACTCTAGCATCCCAATGCCTGCTCTTATGAGATTAATCCAGTTACTTGGGAAATACTTCCTCCTCGGGCTCTCTGCAGGTTATGGTTGTAGCAGGCTTATGCAATGTATGATCATATACAGTAAGTAAACCCCGTTATTTTTTGCCTAGGTGACGTGTTTTTAAATAAAACTATTATATTCTGTGAAACTTGAAATTGATGTTTAATGGATGAGCAAGTGAGCTGGATCTTGTAAATTGTATAAATTGGCCCCAGCAGCACCCTATAATGTATACATATGCAGCCTAAATTTAAAAAAAAAAACACGGTGTGTATTAGTACACATTCAGCCTGCATCATATTTGCTTGTACATAAATAATAATATTCCCACACAATAGAAGAGATTTAACAAGCGAAACTGGTGTTATTTTGGGTGCCATGTGCTAACCGATGAGAGGTATTATTTTGGCTTCTATTGGTTTCCATGGTAATTGTTCCTTAATTAACATTTTTCCCCAGAATACCACCTGCTTTGCCTTGATAAATCTCCACCATTGTGTCTGTTTCTAGTATACCTTAAATAAGTGTCAGATGTGAATTAAGTGCATAAAGCACTGACAGTTCTATAAAACCGGTTGATTACCACCTTCAGTGCTCAGTTGCTACTTCTGTAGAGAACATGGCTTTTTTTAGCTGTCAGACCTCTTCTATTTGACCTTTTCTTTATTGTGCTTTTTCTTATGTCGCCTCATCCTTGGATTCATGACACCTGACTCTTCTTCATTCCTCATCCGTGACCTCAACGTCGGGATAGATTTAGCATAGCATCTTCCTTTGCCAATATCAACAGATAATGTTTGTTTGCATTTCTGAATTGTTATGGTCTGTAAGAGTTGGCACCTTCCAGCTACTGATCTCTAGCTAGATTAATTATCTAGGCTAATGAATTATTTTGTTTTAATTCATTTGTTAACAGAGATTAAGAAAAATCCATCCACCCACCCCCACCGTATCCATCTAACTATCCATCCATCCATCCACCCACCCACCCATCCACCGCCCCACCCCTATCCATCCATCCATCCCCCACCCCATCCGTCCATCCATCCATCCATACATCTATCCAACATCTATCCATCCATCTATCCAACATCTATCCATCCATCCACCACCCACCCCTATCCATCCATTCATCTATGCAACCATCCATCCATCCCCCACCCCTATCCATCTATCCATTCATCCATCGAACCATCTATCCTTTCATCCATCCATCATCAATCCATCCACCCATCCATCCATTAATGCTTCAACCTTTTAACAGTTTACACCTAGAACAGATTAACTATCCTGTTAAATAAGTCACTGTATAGAAGTGGTTCAGTTAAGCTAATATATATATATAGAAGGTTTAAGAATAGGCAATAGAAGTCTGCTACCTATGTATACATGGAGTTTAGCGGAAAGGTGTTAAAAACAAATATTCTGTTTTATTGTATCAATACAATATCTCAGAATTTAACCCCACATGAGCCAGCGGAAAGACGAGGGAATATGTGCATATAATATTTGAACCACTGAATAGTCATTTTCTGGTCTCTAGAGTCTAGACTATTGATACTAATATTTTAATAGCATTTCTAATAGGTATTAGAAAACTCTAGAGGGCCAGACAATTGTATATTTAAAGTAGTCGTACTCATGCCCAAAAGCTTACAATCTAGCTGCCTGTCAAGTGCATTTATATCAAGTCTACAGTAGTAGTCCATAATACAGTATTTCACACAATATGCATAGAGAAAACTCCAAATCATGCTGGTAGACATAGGGACTAGGGAGTTAAGTAAAAAAAAAAATGTATATATTTAAAATGCTGAATATTCACTACATTGAGACCTCCAGCCATCTTGTTAAATTAATATTACACACATATATAGATTCCTAAAGTGTATTTCTTCTTAAAAACAATGCATATATATTGCATTATTTATTCTTAGAACATTGCATATTTCTTTTTGGTAATTTAACTAAACTATATGTAATTTTATGTGTGTGGTCTGTTGGAAGAAAATTGCATGTCTTTTTTAATTTTTTTTTTAGTTTATTTTTTTTTAGTTTAAGATCCTAATCCTTTTCCAGGGTTAACCAGAAAAAAAATGTAATCCGAAAACGTGTTCACAATTACATTTTGCATTAACTGAGAAAAAAATGTGCTTCACTTCAGCATTAAAATTCATTTTACTGAGCTTTGTTCTTTATTAACTAGGTCATCAGTTTGGTTGCTGCTGCATAAAATGCATTTAGCATCCATATGTATTCTCTCACCTAAAGGCTTGATATTTTTAATGAGATTACATCAAGGAATGTACAGAAAGGAAACTGTAACATTATTCCAGCACGTAATTCCCAGAACCCTGATCAATTTCAGCAAAGCAATTAAGAATGCTGACTTCAATAAATGATAGAAATTATGAAAAAGAAAATCTGTTTCAGTTGGTGTGTACTGTTTAAGGCATAGCCATATTATCTGATAATAAAAAAAATAATAAAATAATAATGTAAAAAAAAAAATCTTTTTTTTTCTGGCTTGTTTAAGCACCTGCTTTATAATGTTTGTTTTGTGTTATCTGCTACAATGTATATAATACTTTGTGCAAATCTCCATTTGCACACATTGTATATGCCAGCGAGAAGAATGGCCAACAGGTCTTTTATTGTTACCTTATTATTATTATTTTTATTTTTTTTATACGTGGTCTGTATTTACGTTCGTCAAGAAATAATAATAATAATAAAAAAAAAATATTCAAGGCTTATAATGCTTTTAACCCCCTAGTGGATTCAACCTTTTTCTCGTCATCAGCTAGAACAATGAAGATTTTCCTAAAACAACTGAATCAAAAATCAAAGTTTGTCATCTTGAAGAGTTAATTCTAAAAGAGAGATGACCTTTATCCGTATACACTCTCATTTTTTTTTTATCAAGTCTCTCTAAGGGGACTCACCATATGCAAGGTTCTGTGAGCAGTATTGTCCTTATCACCTTCTTCCAGAAAGTGGCCGAGTAATAGGACTTTGTAAAGCGAAATGAAGCCCAGTCTGATGGCTGCTGATTAAAAATTGACTCAGCCACATCAAAGAAGAGTTGAAGGTGAAAATGATGATCACTTCTCTCTCCCAGGGATCCTGCACTATTTCTTTTATTCAACCTTGAAAGGTTCTTTCTGAATAAGATAATATCCCTTGAGTCTATTCTGGCTAGGCAGCATGGAAAAATGTAGATCAGTATGTCTATTTTTTATATAAAAATATGGGATTTTGTTAATGATAGAGCACTTTAAAGGGGTCGTTTGTATGTGTTAAGTGCTTATAAATTAAATTTAAAATGTCACTTAGATAATTTATATTATCTTACTTGATTCTGCAATTCTTAATTCCTAATGGTTTATACTTTGCTATCTATTCTAACGTGAGCATCATATATCTATCTATATCTGTCTGTCTAAATATAGACAGACAGATAATATATTCAAGTATTTTTTTCTTTATATTGCTCCGTTATCTTTTTTAGGATTGCTCTGTTTGTCAGGTTCTGCTTTAATATAAAGAGTCTAGTAAAGTTCATAGAAAAAAAAAAATACTTACATTTATTTATTTATTTGCTGGTTTATTTTGACCAGAAAAAAAAATCTGAATGAAACTGCCTTTTAAAACACATTTTAATTCAATATGCTAAACAATTCCCCCCCCCCCCCCCATGAGTGAATCAGGCAAACATTGGAGTATTTAAGTGTAACCATAGTATAGATCATTCTTGAAGGATTGAAGAGAGAGATGTACTAAAATATAATGCATTGAAGTGCTTACTCTATAGAGAGTTAAATCTCTGTATTTGCAAAGTGTGTTATACAGCAGTCACTTGGAACACCTCATATATTACATGTCTCCCCACCACATGTTCTGCTCTGAAGCTCGAGTGTCTTGTGTATATGGAACATTTATATGTGATATTGGAATACTTCGCTCGTTGTGTTTCTGTCAGTCAGTCTTCTATTGGGAAAATGTGAGCTTTTGTGAAATTACACCCAGCTCCCACTAGAGCGGACTATTATTATGTTATTACCATTTACAATTTGTAGTAGTGCAGGCTAAATTTAGCATAACTGTAATTATCCATTTTGTACAATTTTATAAATGTATCTTCTTTTTCGTGTTTTGTTTATTCATTGTATAAAATTGTGTCATTTTATTGGCCTTAAATTCCTTTAACTACTAATGGCTGGGGGTTGGCATAGCACATGTGTGTTGTGTGCAGGTGTGTAATCATTATACTGGGAGATACTGCAATTCATCCTAATTTGGGCCGATCAGGTGAACAATTGAATTCCCAAATTTCAAGCCGAAAGGTACCCCAATCAAGAAACAACCGACGCCATGGCCAAGCATGTTCATTTCAGTACGTAATTCTAAGTTTCACCAGTGGCTCCAAAAAAGATATGATTTCTAGGAGAAAAATATGATTGATGGCTAAGGGACAGTCACTCAATTTAATTGTATCAACAGATCAAGTGAGAAAAAGTAACCAATAGAGGCTAAAAAGGAGGAATATATATATAAAAAAAATCTATATATATATATTATATATTTAATAAATATATAATATGCAAATATACATATAGATTTTATTTTTTATTTTTTTTACTGCTCCTACTTTTCTTCTTTCTATTGGTTACTTTTCCTTACTTGATCTGTGAATTAAGAGGCGGGAACATGCTCCCATCAGTGTACTGTAAAATGTATGCATAATATTATGTACAGATTTTTGCAGTAATCTGATTGGCCGATTTTTGCAACCTTTGGTTCATCTGATTCAGTTCCTGAATCAGTTTTTCAAAAACTGAAATCTGGGCATCCCAATAAATGTTCTAACTTTCAGAGAAATGGTTTAACCAAGAACGTGCTGCAGTTTACTTTTAGTCCACGTAGAGTCTCGTTTTTATTACACATAATAATTCATTCATCACCTCATTAGTTTCACCCTGAGTGAGGTGAGTAGAACAGATCTGGAGGATGAGGCAATAGGGAGTTTAGTTTTTTCTTCAGATTAGGTATTCACCCTCACCTACTGCACTGATTATCCATTATAGCTGTATTAGATTTATTTTTCCATAAAAATAATGCATATAAATAGGGAAATATTTTCCATTAAAGTCAAAACTCTCATATTTGCACACAGACCACATATGTGGACGTCAAGGGGCATGTATATGTTGTCCCTAAATCCAACCTCCATTTGGCATATAGCAAGTGGAGAGTCAGGATTGGAACTTTATCCCACTTAATGTCATTAATATGTTTGCCTCGCTTTATGTTTAAAGGGACTCTCCACTGCCAGAAAAACAAATCTGTTTTACTCGCCCTGCATAATCTTGCAGTGCCCCCCTCCCTTCCACCCCTCATCCCATATTGCTGAAGGGGTTAAAACCCCTTCAGTGACTTACCTGAATCCAGCGCCAAGGTCCCTCGGCGCTGGGTCAGACTCCGCCCATGCTCCTCCCCTGCCGACGTCAGCCGGCGGGGAGACCTAATGCGCATGCACAGCAATGGCCGCGCACGCATTAGACCTCCCCATAGGAAAGTATTATGCAATGCTTTCCTATGGGGATTCAGGCAACACTTGATGGTACGCATGCGTAGCATGAGGACGTCCAGCATCATCTAAAACACTTTTTGTGTTTTAAGAAGCCGGAAGACCCTCTAGTGGCTGTCTGATAGCCACTAGAGGAGGACTTAACCCTTATAAAAACTGCAATAATTACACTTGCAGGGTTAAGGGTGATGGGAGTTGGCACCTAGACCACTCCAATGGGCAGAAGTGGTATGGGTGCCTGGAGTGTACCTTTAGTTGCTTATCCACTGTCATGGACAACTGTGATTGGCTGAGAGAGTTTCAGCCTACCACAGTGCACATTGCAGTTATGAAATGTGTGACTTGAAGAAAGTGTAATTCAATTATATAAAATGGTTATAATGCTACAGTGTCCCTTTAACAGGAATTCTCTCAAGTCAGCTTACAATGCGTAAATATACTCTTAAACTAAACTCAGACAACTTTTTCTCAACTACCTTCAAACGTCAATTTAAATGTTATATGATTTTACTTTTTTACTTTTAGAGACGGAACGTTGCCTTGGTGCAATTAAAATATGTATTATATTAGACATATAAAGGGTTAGATTTACTTTTATAAATTTAAGGATCGGTTTAAAAAAACTAAAAAAAATATTTAACAATTCTTACATAGCGCCCTTATCCAAAGCACTTTTAATAGATTGACAAATTATACAATATGTTAAAATAACATTTTGATACAGTCAATGAGTTGCAATATACTTTGGTATAATTCTTAGAGGATAAATCATGTTAGACTAAAGAACAATTACAGTAAATTATTGAACATACAAGGACAGCAAGGTTACATTGAACAAATTAAATAGCAATAAAAGTTCCACTAAGCTATAGTATATATTTTCCTAAGGAAAACCTAAGGTAAACTGATTGGCTTATGGCTATGGTAGGCGAGGATTGAAGACGCAGAGGTCGAGAGAGAGAGATATTTGGAAGGATATCCAATTGTAACAGAAACATTCCACCAGGGATCTCCATGCCACAAAGGACCACCAGGAGCTACCACAGCAACCTAGAACCTTATGTCCACTTACCTAGCAGCCTGAGTTTCTTTTACATAAAGGTATGACAATAGACATAAAACGGTGAGAGGAGCTTGTGGGAGACTCCAGTCACACAGTGGGAGTCAATCAGAATACTGGGCAAATGGCTAATGGGTAAGGTAGCAAGTCATTATGTGTATACTAGAGGAGGCAACAACAAAAATAGGAGCTCTGTGAAAAGGCGAGAGGATCCTTTAATATAATGATACCACTGGATAGAGCATACCCTCAGACATCTATGGTGAAAAGGATATGTATTCTGGTCACAAGGGATCAGAGTGACTCGTTCCATATCGTTAGCTGGCACTCGTGACATTACCAGCCGAGTTTGGCAGTGCAATCCGCAGATCCTCAGTAAAGCCCCATGATGTTTGCCACTACATGCCAGGAGGTTCTGCGGGGAAAGGTACCCTTGTAGTCGGCCACACTGACTAGTGTTACCCAATCAGATAACCATGAGATGGAGATTTGTATTTTAAACCATAAAATAAGCACACAATTAAATATTTTAGTCCCACCACAAGAAATACAGTACTCTTTAGAACACGGCACAAGTTCCATGCAAATGTTACCCCTTTGTTATCCACATTGTTTTTTGCTCAACAGAGTTAACCCTTCAGTTATCAGTAGGGAGTAACCATTAAAGTCCCAATGCCCAGACGGTGGTTTTTACTGTGTCCTTGGTGATTAACTTGATAAATACATATATTCCCAATTTATTATACGAAGATTTTCTGGATAGTTTAACCTTTCCGGGCTGAGGGTGATTTCCGTCACAAAGAATCCATAGTCCCTGACTAAGAGGCTAGTCTAAGAGCCTTTCAGCAAGGTTCTGCTACATTTCTCCTCCGTTGATGGTAGACTAACCTGGACCCAGACCTCATGGTTGATTCTGTACCAGAGTTTGTCAGCTTACATGCCCCAAAGAGTTCTAATTCTAATATCAGTTCTAATACTGCCTTCATGTAATCATAGTAATGTTCCACTGTAATGTTATATAGATCTCTGGTCAATGTGATTTCATTTAAAGCCTCAATGCTAAGAATGGCATGGCGATGCGTTTTTCCAATACTGCTGTTTTGCTCTATGATATGAAAACATGTGTCATAAATTGTAAAACAGTGCACCTAATTCATTTGGCAACCATCACTTTTACTTACACTTGAGTCCCAATTTCAAATATGCATCTGGTTCACATTTTAATTCATGATGTATTTCATACATTTTAATTAGTATATTAAAAGAAGAGGTAGCTTATTAGAAACTAGATTATTAGAAGATAAAACAGTAAATTACTTGCACATGAAATAGAGGATAATCTTTTCCTGGGGGAATGGTTTATTAATTTGATAAAATAATTGGCCTGCATATGTATGATTACTATATACTATATAGAGCAGATTTTAACAAAATATTGCATTATATAACTATTTGCATTTTTATCTGTTTTTGTGAATATATTTCTTTATTTTCCATTAAATGTTTGCAGCTAATTGAATCTGCATTTATTAAATATACTGTAGTAGTCTTACATTTTGTTGCCATTATTTCAAGTAAGTATTTGTAAGTAATTGAAAAAATATGTATAGTATATATCAACATGAAATATAGACCAATAACATATAATACGACAAAAGACATTCTATTTTATAGGAGAGGGCATTGCTAATACATTAAAGGGTTACTCTAAACACCATGACCATTTCGGTGATTTGAAGTGGTCATGGTACCTGGAGTCTGTATGTGCAGCATCTGGCTATGAAATGCTGCACATACTGACTAGTAAACCCTTTTTGGCTGGCGGTGTCTTTGCAGCATCATTAGGCAGTCCGGCTAGCTAATGTCAATCCTTTGTATATATATATAGATCTATGCACATAAGGCCACTCATTGGCTGAGAGCGGTCAGCAGGTGCTCTCAGCCAAGAAATGCATGGTAGGATCGGGATCCGTCCTATGCAACACTGCATGAATCTCAGAATAAGCCTTGAGGACACATGTTAGTAAGAGTACCTGCCATTCAAAATTGCGTGATTTCTATAGATACAGCAATTGGCATTATCTAGATCAGGGGTCTCCAAACTCTGACCTTCCAAAATGAGAATTCAAATGCTACATGAAAAAAACCCTGCAATGTCAATTGATAATGCATTGCATCAAGGAATAAAGTATCTAAATTTCCCCTTAACCCTTTAAAAATGGAAGTAATTGTACAAGTTCTGATGAAAACAAAATGTAAACAAACCCTAGAATTTGCGCTTTATGTTCTTTACCCCTTTCATTTTAAGTGCACTCACACGTATTATATATCATTTTGCTCAAGAGAAAAAAAATGCTTTTTTTTTTTTTTTACATCAAATATTTATATGAAACATAATTCAATATGAATAATAAAGGTTTGAGAAATGAAGATATGTTATTTTCCAAGTTCTGCATGGAGTTTTAACTATGAATGTCATAATACTGTTATTTTTGACTTAAAGAAATACACTTTTGTGTTCAGCGATGTCTCAAGGGTACAACAGTACCATTCACGTACAGGTTTTATGGGGAAACATTTTTGGAAAGTATTTGCAAAGTTACAGGGTTAAGTATAGGACTTTCCCCTCTGCATGTTTTACATAATGAAATTTGGCAGATTGGTTTGCTGGGCCTATGTTGCCTTTGAGACCGTATGGCATCCCAGGAATTAAAATGAACACTATCATGGCATAACAATTGCAAGTGTAGACAACCTAGGGTATTCAAAACGGTGTATGTCCAGTCTTTTGTAGTAGCCACTTAGTTGCAAACCTTGGTCAAAGCTAGTGTTCATATTCGTTTTTTGCATTTTTTACACAAACTGCATTTTCACAGATGATATCAATATTATACATTTTACTGCTCTAAAACACTAATATTTGTGTTTAGCAATGTCTCTAGAGTACAACAGTATCCAAAATGTCCAGATTTTATGGTGTTTTGGAAAGTTACAGGGTCAAATATAAGGCTTGCCCATTTCAGTTTGCCATATTGTTTTGATGGGTCTATGTTGTCTTTGAGACCGTATGGCAGCCCAGGATCATGGCATACCTTTTGCAAAAGTGCTCAAGGTATTCAAAATGGGGTATGTTCAGTATTTCTTAGTTACTCACAAACCCTGACCAAAGTTCGCATTCATATTTGGTTTTTTTGCATTTTTCACACAGAAACTGCACTTTCACAGTTGATATCATCCCCATTATACATTTTACCATTTTAAAATACTAATTTTTATATTCAGTGAAGTCTCACAAGTACAACAATACCCCGGATAGCCAGGGTTTACAGTGTTTTAGAAAGGTACAGGATTACATATAGGGCTTTAAAATTAAATTATCTGGACTTTCTGTGACCAGAACGTTTTTCAATTTTCTTACCGTTAGTGACCAGGGCTGTTTTTACATTTCTGTGGTGTTTGTGTTTAGCTGTAATTTCCCTCTTACTCATTTATTGTACCCACATATATTATATACTGTTTTTCTCACCATTAAATGGTCTTTCTAAAGATACAATTATTTTCATCATATCATACAATTTACTATAAAAATATATAAAATATGATGAAACAATGCAAAAAAATACACTTTTTTGAACTTTGACCACCAAAATCTGTTACGCATCTGCAACTGCCAAAAAATACCCAGGCTAAATAGTTTCTAATTTTTTTCCTGAGTTTAGAAATACCCAATGTTAACATGTTCTTAGCTTTTTTTTTTTAAGTTATAGGGCAATAAGCACAAGTACCACTTTGCTATTTCCAAACCATTTTTTTTAAATAACAAAAGATACATTGTAACATTGATATCTGTCAGGAATCCCTGAATAACCCTTCACATGTATATATATATATATATATTTTTTTTTTTTAAAAGACAACCTAAGGTATTAAACTTGGGTATTTTGACTCTTTTCTTGCAACCATTTTACCACCAATCTATGCCTAACTTAAAAAAAAATAAAATATTTGGTGATTTTGTTGGCACACATAGCAATTTAAGAATACATGTACTGAGAACTTTAAGGGTTACTGCCAAAGAACATCCCAATATGTGTTCAGCAACATCTCCTGAGTACAGTGATATTACCCATATATAGGTGTGTCAGGTTCTCTGGGGGCTAAAAGACTTTATTTGAAGGGTGCACATTCCAGTTTGACAACTTGGAATTTTCACAGCTGGTCATCATGCACCCATTTCCTATTTGGGACATTTTTGAAGCTGACCAATGTAATTTACCCCCATTAAATCCTATATTTTTGAAAAGTAGACACCCTAGGGTATTTAAAATTGTGGTATTTTAACATTTAATTCTACCACCAGTCTTTGACAAACATTCGGGTAGTATTTTTTTTTGTGTTATTTTTCTATCATGTTGTACTTTAGGCATGGATTTTTTAGTTCCTGTTATGTGTTACTGACAAAGAACACCCAAATATGTGTTCAACAACATCTCCTGAGTACAACAGTGTACAGGTTTTATGGGTTTTTGCAAACTTACAGGTGTCAAATGTAGGGCTTAACCCTTTTCCATATTTGCACATTAATACTTGCCAGATTAGTTTTCTGGGCCTCTGTTACCTTTGAGACCATATGGCAGCCCATGAATTAAAATTAAGACTTTCATGCATACCAATTGCAAATGTAGACAACCTAGGCTATTCAAAATGGGGTATGTCCACTCTTTTTTAGTAGCCACTTAGTTACAAACCTTGGTCAAAGTTAGTGTTCATTTTCGTTTTTTGCATTTTTTACTCAAACTGCATTTTCACAGATGATATTATCAGTATTATACATTTTACTGCTCTAAAACACTCATATGTGTGTTTAGAAATGTTTCCAGAGTACAACAGTACCCCCTATGTCCAGGTGTTATGGTGTTTTGGAAGGTTACAGGGTCAAATATTCAATTTCAGTTTGCCAGATTGGTTTGATGGGTCTATGTTGCCTTTGAGACCATGTGGCAGCCCAGGAATTAAAATTAACACCATCATAGCATACCATTTGCAAAATTGCCCAAGGTATTAAAAATGGGGTATGTTCAGTCTTTTTTAGTTACTCACAAACCCTGACCAAAGTTTCCATATTTGTTTTTTGCATTTTTCACACAAAAACTGCACTTTCATAGATGATATCATCACCATTATACATTTTACCATTTTAAAACACAATTTTTTATATTCAGTTTAGTCTCACAAGTACAACAATACCCCCATATCCAGGGTTTACAGTGTTTTAGAAAGGTACAGGATTAAATATAGTGCTTGAAAATGAAATTCTCTGGACTTTCTGTCTGGGTTGTCAGACAGATCCCTCAATATAAAAATAATAAAATCACTTAATTATGTAAAAATAATACATAAATATACATGTAGGTTTAATATAAATATATATATATATATTCTTTATATTTATTTATTTTTCTTTATACATACATATATACATATATCATTTACTTTATATGGGCATGTCATTTTATATCATTTTTAAACTGTTTTTGCAACTTGGGGGACTGCCTAACAACCCAGGCAGTCCCCCAGCAGACAGGGCCCTAGACAGCGATCACATGGCCCGGAAGGGTCGGATTAGCTGCGAGTGGACTGCCTGGGTTGTCAGGCAGGTGTGTGTGTGTGTGTCCAGTGTGATCTCCACCGGGGGAATAGCATCGCACACCTGGGCTTCGAGGACGGCTTGGATGTACTATGCCACCCAGCGCCATTTAGGTAGGTCTCCTTAAAGACGGCATAGCATGCCTGCCTTCATCAAGGGGTTAAAGGAACACTGTAGTGTTAGGAATGCATATCTGTATTCCTAATGATACTGCCCTGATTCCCCTTATCAATTAGGTTCTGTCTATTTTATAAAATAAAAAGATAAAAGAAATTTAAACAAACTACTCACCTTTTCTTCAGTGCTGCTGCAACCTCCTCTTTGGGTTGTATCAAGCCTCCATGATGATGGCTCAATCCAATGCCCCTCATAGAGGAGCATTTGGGAATGTAGGCAAATGTGCCACCCTTCCAAGCCTTCTATTTAGTTTAATTTTGGGTTTTTGGGGTGTAGAACAGAGAGGGCAGGACTGCAGGCACTATAACAACTTCAATAAAATTAAGTTGTTAAAGTGCCCGCAGTGTCCCTTTAAAGAGTGATGCTTATAAAAACACTATGTGAACAAATGAATGGTGTTGCAGTCCGATATTAATCACAGTGGTACGGATATGTATTTATGCTGCTTTCTATTCACAAGCTAATTGCTCTGATTTAAACACATGTTAGAAATCTGGATAACATATTGTAAAGGTCTAAAATTAAATTCCTTAAAGTGCACCCATGTCAATTTTGGATGACAGGTGTAAGTGTCAACTGTTCAAGCTATGCTAGTGAAGATGTTAATTGTTGCTTTGCTGCAAAGTGCAGGTGCAGATAATTGTTAACTGGTGTTAATTAATTTTCATGGCTGTAATTTAATTAGGAACAGCTGTAACAAAAGCTGCTGTACAAGCTGTTTAAAAAAAGGGAATAATGCAATCCCTGCAAACATTTTAACATCTACCCATGTTCGACAAAATGATAAATAGACAGATAGATAATGGTAAAAAATATCTTAAATTATGCATGGTCTTGAGAATACAAAACATTTATCTAAAATTTTTTATCTAAAATAAAACTTGTTTGTGCTTTTAATGTAAATAATATGTAACCCCTTTTAAAAAAAAAGTTAAATTAACATATCACTATTTGACATTCAAGAGCATATACAGTGTACATATGCATAATTAGAGTTGAGTCAAATTTTACTTGTGTCACTAGGTTATTGGATTGGTTACATTAAACAATTAAATAAGAACAATGAATTAAATATTTTACAGAGTTTTAATATAGCTTGCTCTAGACCAGAGGTGCCCAAAAGGTAGATCCCAGATTTTTTTTTTAAAACTACAGTTTCCTTGATACTTTGTCATTATAAGCATTCTAAAGACACGCAAATCATCAAAGGAGTCGTAGTTCTACAACATCTGAGGATCTACCTTTACTGAATAACTAATAACTGCATATTTTCAATTAAAACTAAAACAAGGTACAAGGGAACACAGAGAATGGACAACAACTCAAATAACTTGCCTGTCAGCAGATAGCTTAATTTTCGCAATATTCGATAGAGCGCGAGATATAGTTTAGAGATATCTACTGTAATACACCCCTAGTGAAATGAAGTCAGTTTATATATGAGCTTAAGAGGGAAGAAATTAATTAAAATATCTATACTGCAACTTCAGACAAATTTATCCTGATAAATTAGGCAAGCCATGTAAACCTAACAAATATGAGAAATATAATGGAGCTTTAAGTACATTCAGTAATCACAGTTCTTTGATCTATACAGAAAAACTAGTTACGGCGCACTCAGACATGTAAAAATTCACAACTAAGAAGGCTACTCTAAAACGCCTATCTAAGAGAATAAATATGGGGATTTAGTTCCACCATATGGCCATATGATGTTAAGCCCACTACTGCTTCAAAGTACCCCAATATCAGTGGGTCCTACGCTAATAACAAAAATGTGGGAGATAAATTAAATAGTACTAGTGCTAAACATAAGCAACAGTGTATTAAATTAATTTCTTTGTAAGAGCAAAGTGAGTATACAATAAAGAGTGATAAAAGCAATTAAAAACAGTGTAACAACTAAACAATTAAAGTGTTGGTGCTTGAATGAGTATACTCACATTTGCAGATAATATCTGTGCTGCATGAAGAAAATAATAAAAGTGACAAGACTATAAAACTCCTCCTATTTATACACACCTGTGGCCACCTCTAAAGAGTTCTTTGATCTATGTCACTCATAATGACTTTCTCATATTATCAAGTGATCAGATGTGTTACTGATGACCTTAGCAAAATAATTATCATTATATTAATGTAGGGCAAAACTATAAAAAGTATTTATAGGTTTAATCATGTCTCTTTATATTGGACATGACAATGAGCATTCAATTAATAAACTTGATACTATTATTTTAAAAATCCTTTTCTGCACGTGTGTGTCACCCACAAAGATTCAGATTTTCAACAAACTTTCAAGCCAGTTCACACTTATCCGATTCATAAAGTGTCAAGCACATTTATAAAAAAAAAAAAAGCACAACTTCATTCAGTATCAGTGCTAAATAGATAACTATGTCTTCAGCTGACCTTTAAATCTCTCTTGATGCTGATTGGCTGTCAAGTATTACTTCTTGATAGCCAGCTTGAAAAAGGCATCCTTGGAAAAAAAAAAAAAAAAAACCTTAACAGCCATATAGGTGAATGAAAAAAATAAATAAATCTTGGCTAGAAACAAAAGAATCCTAATAGGTGTCAATTTGTTAAAAAAAAACATCAGCCTGTTGCTGATTAGCTTTTCGTTAATATAATATAAGCTTTGTATGATTCAGCAAATACATCATGTAATAATTCCAAAATTAAGTTATGTAAAGAAATGTATTTGAAGAGGATCTCTTAGAATATATTAAATGTATTGCCAAGGCACTTCCAAACCAACCTTCGAGCAAGAAATATTTAAAGGGACACTCCACTGCCAAAATACAAAGATAAATAAATCACTATTTAATAGATATACCTCAATGACAACATGTATGCAGTTAATTACACCTTTTTCATAGGGATATGTCTAAAAACATCTTTTGTCTGCTGTTTTGCAAGCCTTCCCCTTCTAACCCCGCCCAGGCTTTCTGTGGCTGTCCAATTATAGACTTTCCAATGCAGCTCAATGAGAAGTCTTGCTCTGAGCATTTGCTGCCTCTTGAGTTTAGCTTCACTTTTTATTGAAAGCTGCACTTTTTCTAAAATGAAAAATAGGTTACACTCTTTACAAAAGCTTAAATGCTTTAGGTGTGTTGACTGTTCCTTTAAGTAGCATCTCAATGCTAAAAACATACATCATACATCAATGTTTGGACAAACAAAGTAATTATCCAAACTGAGATAACACATCTCTCCAGTGATAGCCTGAATGAACTGTTCAGCAATCTGACATAAAAGTATACTAGATTTTTCCCGCCACAGCAAAGCTTCAATTCCCACATTGTGATAATTATTCATTTAACTTACTTATTTAGAATGACAAATGTAATACTTTGGCACATGACGCATCAACATAAAAAAAGGAAGGGCCATTTAAATTACTTTAGTTTAATTTACGCACTAGTGCACACCAGTTCAATAACATGGGACTATACTCACAAATATGCTTGAACAGACTCAACATTTGTATACAATTTCCAAACAAACTGAAACTGAAAAAGAAATCAATTAAAAAAGAGCATAATATGTTGTGCAAACTAGCATATTTTAAAAGCTGGATTTTTTTTAAGAGATATTGAATCACGTAGTGGTACATGAATCCAGCATTGTTAACAATCACATACGTTTTCTTTCTTTCAGATAGTATTGCTTGAGAGCAGGGCCAGACTGGGACAAAAATTCAGCCCAGGCAAATAAAGGGACACTCCAGGCACCCAGACTACTTCTGCCCATTGGAGTGGTCTGGGTGCCAACTCCCACTACCCTTAACCCTGCAACTGTAATTATTGCAGTTTTCATAAACTGCAATATTAACATTGCAGGGTTAACTCCTCCTCTACTGACTGTCTACTAGACAGCCACTAGAGGGCACTTTCTGGTTTATAGCACAGATTTTCTGTGCTATAGTGTCGCTGGACGTCCTCACGCTATGTGAGGACCTCCAGCGTTGCTGAAATCCCCATAGGAAAGCATTGAAAGCATCTTTCAATGCTTTCCTATGGGGAGGTCTAATGCGCATGGGTGGACGCTGGATAAAGGTAAGTCACTGAAGATGTTTTAACCCCTTTAGCAACCTGGGGGTGGGGGGGTGGGAGGGAGAGGGGACCTGCAGTGCCAGGAAAGACAAAGCAGCCTAATAGGAGGGGCGGGGGCCAGAAAGGCGGCGTGTTTTCATCATCACTATTGGCAAGCACGCCCCCCCCCCCTTCCAAATGAGTATGTTAGTGTGATTCCCCTTGAGAGCAACCAGTGCTCGTGAGTGAAGTAAATATCCTGTTTTTTGTTAGTAAATTGTGTGTGTGTGTGTTTATAGGGCCTGCAGAGTGTATGGACCTATGAGGTGTTGTATGTGCATGTAAGGGATATACTGTGTGTGAGAGTGTATCTAGGGGTTTTAGTGTCTGTATGCATTTAGGGGTTGTAGTGTGCATGTGTGTATAGGGGTAGAGTGTGTCTATAGGTGGTATAGTGTGTGTGTATAGGGGGTGTAGAATGTGTAAAGGGGTATAATATGTGTATGGGAATATAGAGTAGTATGTGTATAGTATGTGTGTGAATGCATAGGGGGTATAGAGTGTGTGTAGTGTGTGTGAGTGCATGGGTGTAATGTGTGTGTTTATAGGGGTATATAGCGTGTGAGTGCAGGAAGTGTAGGGTGTAGGGGCTAGAGAGTGTGTTTAGTGTGTGTGTCTGTATATATGTGAGTGTGTAGGGGGTGCAGTGTATATATAAGGGGTATAGAGTGTGTTTATGTGAGTGCGAGTGTTGTAGTGTGCATATAGGGATATATAGTGTGTGTAGTGTGTTAGTGCAGGGGCTGTAGTGTTGATATATATATATATATATATATATATATATATATATATATATATATATATATGTCCAGTTGTACCCAGCACACACACTCACAGATTATCAAAAAATGCCGGGTGCATTCCAGCCATAGCCAGAACATATGTAAAAATATCAAAAAATAAGGGCTTGCACTCACGGTCTGTTATTAGAATGAAAACTCTTCTTTATTCAAAATTGCTTAAAACATAGTTGCTGTCATCTTATCGACGTTTCAGCCACATCAGTGGCTTTCATCAGGATCAACTCAGCTTACAAAAACATTGCATATACAAATAACTGCTTATATATAGCTGGACAGACTCATAAACAGATTAAAAACACTTACCACCTGTGTATTCAGGCGCCCGGTGTCTCGCACTTCCGGTTTTGGCGTGTTCGCACATGCGCACATGGAAGTGAGAGACGCCGGGCGCCTGAATACACAGGTGGTAAGTGTTTTTAATCTGTCTTATGAGTCTGTCCAGCTATATATAAGCAGTTATTTGTATATGCAATGTTTTTGTAAGCTGAGTTGATCCTGATGAAAGCCACTGATGTGGCTGAAACGTCGATAAGATGACAGCAACTATGTTTTAAGCAATTTTGAATAAAGAAGAAGAGTTTTAATTCTAATAACAGACCGTGAGTGCAAGCCTTTATTTTTTGATATTTTTATATATATATATGTGGGTAGAATGTGTGTTTGTGTTAGTACAGGGGATATAGTGTGTAAATGGGGTATAAAGTGTATGTAGTGTGTATTTGTGTTAGTGCAGGGGCTGTAGTGTGTATATAAGGGTATATAGTGTATGTGTTGTACTTGTTCGTTAGTGCAGGGGCTTTAGTGTGTATATATGGCTATAAAGTGTGTGTAGTGTATGCGTGTGTGTGTGTGCGTTAATGCAGAAGCTGCAGTGTGCATATAGGGGTACAGAGTGTGTGTAGTGTGTTTTTATGTTAGTGCAGGGGCAGTAGTATGTATATATGGTTTAGAGTGTGTAGTGTGTTTGTGCATGGGCTGTAGTGTGTATATATGGGTATATAGTTCAGGGGCTGTAGTGTGTATATGGGTATAGAGCATGTGTAGTGTGTTTGTGTGTTAGTGCCAGGGCTGTAGTGTGTACAAAGGGGTATAGAGTGTGTGTAGTGTGTATATAGTGGGTAGGATAGGGACTTAAATAATTAATATAATAATAATAATAAAAATTTTAAAAAATGATTTAAAAAAAATCACATTTACTACCTCTTCCCTTTATTACCTTGCAGGGGAGAGAGGAAGCATGCAGATCCCTGGTGGTCCAGTGAGAGGGAGTACCCCACAAGATAATCCCTGGTGGACCAGCCAGCAGGTTATTTAGTCTGTACCCCCTAGGGGTACTCTGTCTCTGTCTCTCACGAGCGCTTTACTATGGCAATGCTCTGCTAATATCAGTGCTCGCGAGTAGACAGGCTGGTTTCCCTGCATAGATGGAGCGTGGCAGTCACTGTCTGATCTCCCCTTCATTGGCCCATGAGGGGCCGGAACTCCCCATTAGGGTCAGTACTGCTCTGCATGAGCCGACAGGGGAGATCCCTTGATCTCTTCTGCCGGCCTCGGCCCAAGGCAATCGCGGCCCACTGGACATTTGCCAAACAGATCACAATCCAGATTTAATTAACCATTCTACTGCTGGAAATGTGTGTCCAAAATTTACTCAGCTTAAAATTTGGACTAATTCATGGTTTTATTGTTAATCCTGCATTTTTTAGTTAGTTAGGCCAATATCACGAGGTTACCAAAAAAAAAAAAACAACAACCTGTCTCAATTTTCGATAACATCACAAGCTGAAAGTTACAGGTAGCCCAGGGCCAGAGCAAGAATTCTTGCCGCCCTAGGCAACAATCCATTTTGCCGCCCCCTCATGCATGCAACATTCTCTCAGAGTTTTTTTCACTAAAATAAAATTTAGGAAGGAGACACACTGGTGAGAAATTTAAAGAATGGAAACAGCCTGGGGAGACATTTAGGGAAAGGATTGAGAGACTGGGAGATATTTTAGGAGAGAATCACAGTGAGCAGACATTTATGGAAAGAAAGGAACACATTCATCCAGTATATGCATCCACACACACACAGTGCCTAATACGTACATACATACATACATACTGTCTATTACATACAATCAACCATACACGCACACACTTCCCAATACATACATCCACACACAGAGCCTAATACATGCATCCATAACTCTTACTGCCTAATACATACATCTATGTACTGATACTGCCCAATACATACATCCATACACACATATCGAATAATATATATCCACAAATTCATACTGCATAATACATTCATCAATTCATTTTGTGAGATTTCATTTAAAATAATAATAGTGGGATTTAATTTAAATGAACGTTAAATAAACGTTTTTTATTGTTTAATATAGAAGTATATTGCTGTCTAATATAAATATAATTTAATATATTTAATATATAAGGATCTCTTTACGTGGTCACACACACTAGCACACACACTCTCACTGACATATATACACTGTCACTTACTGTGACAAAACCCCTGTTTTGTGAATGCCAGGACCCTCTATTTCATCTGCTGTTTGTGTATTTATCCCTATTTCGTTCCCTTCTTAAAAACCAAACAAACTACCAAACAGCCAGACCACCCGCAATAGAAGTGTGCAGTTCATTAATCGCCCAGAAGCTGCGGTTACCACAACTATTTGACGAATGGCTGGGTGGTCGCCATTTGAACGAACACGTGGCGGCGGCCATTTTAAACTGACGAACGCCCAGCAGTGTTTGGTCGTCGACCGTCGACCGCGTGGAACTATTTTCGGCCATAATTTCACATGAATACCGCTGGGACTATCCGACTTCCACCTCTTTTGTCTCCATTTATACGAACGCTGCCCCGTTCGGTACATTCAATACACGAACGAGACCGACCCCAGATAGCCAAATCCATGGAGCCAATTTTGGACATATTTCTAGCGAACAGTCGGTGAACAGACTCCATGGCATTTGGACTGTGTTCGTGGCATCTGAGCGCTGTTCGGTTAGATTGAGAGCTCAGACCCAAGCTATCTGGGGATATGTCGAATGTGTGGGTTCCGTTTGGTAAAATAAAAGTTATATATTTTAATGTATTTTGTTACTTTTTTAAAGTGGAAATATTTTCTCTACCTGGAGATAATTGAATTTACTACAGCCATTTAACCCAATTATCTCTAGGATAAAGAGGACGGATTTCACTGTTTATGTGGGAGTGTTTTATATTGTACTATAAAATGATTGGTTACTGTAATTTGTGTTTCAGTACTCCACAAGGTCCCTGTGAGAATATCCCTTGCTGGAAGACCTGCATAAAAGGCCGAGCTGTGGCCATCAATAAACAGATCGTTTTACCCCTTCATGAAGTCTCAAATCATGTTTGAGGGATTAAGAGCTATAATAACTATTCTGCTCTACTTCAGCTGGGATTTCGAGAGAAGCTACAAGGATCTTTCCTACAAGGATAATAGGATCCGATATACTTACACACTGACTGATGTAAACACACACTCACTTGCACACTTTCACTGACATACACACACTGTCACACACTTTCACTGACATACACACACTGTCACTTACGCACTCTCACTAACACACACACTCACTGACTTACACAGTGTAACTTACACACATTCACTAACAAACTCACTGACATGCACAGTGTCACTTACACACTCTCACTAACACACACACTCTCACTAACATTCACAGTGTAATTTACATACTTTCACTAACACACTACTGCTGACACACAGTGTCACTTACATGCATAGTGTCACTTACACACACACACTATCACTGACATACATAGTGTAACTTTCATACTCTCACTGACATACACACAGTGTTACTTACATGCTAACACTAACACACACACTCACTGACATACAACCATGCACAGAATAACCAGTCTCCCTTAGCCTCCAGATATGTCATACTGCAGTTCTGTGAAGAGGTCCAGACTCCGGGAAGTTGCTTTTATTTTTAATGGAGGAAGTTAGCAGTGCACAGTGGGCACAGGCTGATTCCTGCTCCCTTCAGAGGGCTTTCAGTGTTCACAGACAGGGAGTAACCAGGTCATGTCCCGGCTTCCCCTGAATGAGGGAAACAGAGTGCTCTGCTCGGGTGCTGAGGTTGCAGTAAACTCCGCTCATGAGCTAATACAGTGGAACCTCAGAACTCGAACAGTCCCTTACCCGAGCAATTCAGTAGTCGAACAAAACATATCTGATAAAAAAAAATGTCTTGGTACCCGAACGATCATCAGTACCCGAACAAATCACGCAACACTAACCACTTGTGGATACCATAAATACTCACAGTTGAGTACTTACTTATTCATCTTTACAATATCTGACATATCCACTATACTCTTTATAGGAGAATAATTGATGTGATCCACTGGGAATAAGCGAAACTTGGCGCACTCACTACTGATACATGTGGTTGGTCATACTAGGGAGAGAGACGGTTAAGTTCCCCTGCTGAGACACATCGACTCCGCACGTCACACCTACCACATGCATCTCTTAAGACCCATCCAACTCATTAACCTGATAAATCTAGCATTTTGCTGCTAGGGCTGATCTCAGTAAACTACTGTAGTTTATAATAATTTTGGGGGTCTGGAATGGATTCATCAAATTTACATACATTCTTATGGAGATTTTGATTTGGTTCTCAAACAAATCGGAACTCGAACAGCCTTCTGGAATGGATTAAGTGTAAGTTTGAGGTTCCATTGTACTTACAAATATTTAATTGTACTAGTTAATTGTCAGAAAAGTGTTTTCAAGTGCTATCAAATAGTTTTTTTGATGATGAATTCTCTTTATTTAATGGTTCAGTTAATGCGGAGATTACTTTTTTGCCAGACGTGAGCAAAGCATAGGGCCTTTTTTTTTTTTTTTGGCAATCTCATAATGGTAGGAGTGTTCTTAAAAAGTATAAGAATTATTGAATTGTTGTCACATGATTAACAGTTCCTTTGCAACCAGTTACATGTTGGTCAATCTTATATTTTAGATTTAAATTTCCTCTGTTGTTCATTTTTGTGCCTTAAAAAATGCATTGCTTAGAAATAATATTTTTCAAACCTTCTAATATGGATAATCAGAGGATAATATATTAGCTGCTCCATTCTTGCCTTGTATGACCCCAGAATCTGCTAGAATTTCTTTGAAGCATGAATTCAGAGAGATTCTGAAATAAATCACTCCTTTTAAATTTTGGTCCATTATAACTTGTAATAATAATGCAGTATCTGCAGAATGCTTGGTAATACATTTATTGTGGGAAACGTTCAATCCACCTCCACTGAAATATGCTCAATTTGATTAATAACTGAGAGCTAAGCAATTTTTTAAGAATCTTGAGTAACTGTCAATCATTGGGCAACCAGTTTGATATATTGCACGCTTTGTGACTTTATCTGTCTGAAATATCAATATTTAAATATGTAAATAAATACTACAGTCCAAAATGAAAGCACCTGGTCAAAAACAAAGCTTAGGTGTGTGGTCACCATAGAAATCACATTCTACGCAGTTTGTTTTAAAGGCGTAGACAGAATTCCCCACGTCACTGTACTACTGTCCATACTATAGGAACACTGCACTATAGGTCCATGGATTTATATGGTTTATACCTAATTCTGCAAAATTTAATTTACTTTAACATATAAGAAGCTCTTTTTTTCCAAAATTCCGTTTTTGTTTTTTTTTGGTGATTACATTCTCTCAGTTGCCTTATCATCTTCCTTAAGCTAATGAACTGCACATGCCCTTCTACTACTGTAGTTGGTTTATGTGTAAATGCAGTTTAAGTCCAGAGATGGCCTTGTGCTCACTGGAGGATCAAGTCTCCAAACCATGCCAATTTTGGTTGGACAATCACAATTTTCAGGTCCTGTCCCTCTGTTCTGAATTAGTTCCCTGGTGTCCTGCATCTGGGGACACCAGGGAACTGTCCCAAGAAGCATTATGTGAGCTCATCATTAGACAATCTTGCACTATATTCAAGACCCTAGGACCCTCAAGAGAGCACTGAAACAATGGCTCTAGCAGAGTTTGCCCTCAGTGTGCTGGCTTTACATAATGGCAGTAATTCAGGTTAACCTCTGTTTGAGTCACTGGCCCACCTCCTTTACCACCCTTCTACTTGAGTTGGGCGATATGAAGGAGGATAGTTGAGAACTGGTGTAACTGCTATTAGTTTAAACCTGTCTGATCTTTTCTTATGACCAGTTTCAAAGAGCAAGACATTTTACACACATGACAACTGGTTACTTGATGTGTTTGTTCATCTCGCCATTCATTGTAAGGTCTATAGGCTGTAGTGTATGTAAGTTCCTTCATTAAGTTCCGTCATTCAGCGATTTCTGAGATGCTAGGCACCAATAGTCATGTCATGGTAAAAGTCCCTGAGTTTGTACAACTTCCCAATTTTAATGTTTTGTCACACAGCAACTGTTCATGCATTCCTGCATTACATATTGTATTATATCCATGATTCATTTACATTTATATATTGTACCGCCATGATCCAGTTGCTTTAATTAGCAGGTGTTTTAAATAAAATGGCTGTGACAAACGCTCTTTCCCACGTACCTTTGCCACGGACTCCTGGAGAAGGGTAGAAGCCAGCCTCCTGCCCACAGACTATAGTCCAGGTATGGGACATCATTTGCCCTGCCCAGCCCCACTAGTAGCTTCCCCTGGGTGCCCCTTGTTCGGGACTTTCCCTTCATGCAAATAGAACAAAACGCTGGCTCTTTGGAGGCCATTAGCGTGAACCAAACTCAGCGGTACTTAGCCACGACCACTATGGAACTAAATTCGTCATGAGGACTTTGTGGGTTCCCAGTCACCACTTTGAAATCCGCCAGGAGAGTGCTACTTAAGAACCAGGTGGAGCACCCCGTATTGCAGCCGCAGGAGCTCCCGACAGTTGACCGGCAAAAGCCATGGAACTATTTTGGGCATAGGACCATGGTGGCGTTTCCCCTACACTGCATGGATCTGAGCACTATTTAGAGAACTTGGGCACTCAGATCAGTGCTATTTAACAATGTATTATTTGTGGGGTTACTTTATGTTTTTATTATGTTTTGGGGTATTTTTATGTTTTATAGTTTTATGTTTGCCTCTCTGTTCCTGGGAGATAATTAGCTTACTGGTCTTTAACGCAATTATCTCCCAGGCCCAGAGATTCCTAGGAGAGGCTTGTGGTGAAGACAATGGCGACCCCCTACTGGGGTCTGTGTAGAAAAGGCTTTGTTTGGATGCATTAAACCAGTTGTACTTCCAGAACTATGTGTCATCTGGTTACTGGGAGGAGAAGGGCTATAATCACTGCTCAGCACCTTGTTCCAGCTCGTGGAGGATTCGGCTGGGAAAGTCCTTGTAAGGACTAGAGCTCCCAGGACTGTGTATCATCCCATCCTTGGGAGGGAATAGAGCTAGTCCCCTATCCTGTTCCAGGAAGGAGAGGCTCCAGGAGGACCCCAGACAAGCCACGGTGACTGGGGCAGAAGCACTGAGGTTTTCTCTTGTTCCAGCTAGGAAGCTTGGGTGGAGGTACGCAGCCGGGGTACCGGGAGCTACACTATAGTGGCCATTGATTATATTTTGGAACATTCTAATATCAGAAACACTTGGAAATAATAGCCACAAACTTTCCAACAATAAAGCTTAATTTTCTACTCTTCTCAGTTGTTCATCTTGGATGCTATTAGATATATCCCCATTGTATATTTAGTAAAAAATAATAATAAACTTTATCCCAATCGACAATAAGCCAAACTAAGCTAACAGTAATGAAAATGTCTCTTATTGTGTGTTTTACTTTCACCTCCCGTAACCCTGCACTTTGTATAAATATGAGAAACTATGAAAATCATTTTAAGGTTTAAAAAGTCTCTGTTGTATGTAGAGCTTAAAATTTGTCTTGCTACTAAATGAAAAAATGTTTCATGGATACTTCAATGATTCTTATAATAACAGGATCAACTTGCTTTGTCAGTAGGGCAGAAATATATACCATTTAAAGACAAACATACAGAAGTTGTGTACACAATGTAAAATAGCAATACTTGCATTCAATAGCTTGGTGACAAACAGCATGATACGTTAAATATGCACACAAAGATATTAACAAAGAACAATTTTTAGGGACTCTAAGTTTTAATATCAGAATGTCAATTTTGTAAACCAGAACACAGGGTTAGAGAAGTCTGCTTTTGTTTTTGTTTTTTTAAGATCTTGAACTTTTTCTTTATGATGTTTTGATTGGCAAATAAGCTGTTGGACTAAATGTTTTAAACAGAAAATTAAAAGATACTTGAGAGGAGACATGCTGAATTGTGGAATATGAAATTAGGCCAGGTTGCATATTTATATATGTGTACTGTACAAAAAAAAAGCCAAATTGTGGATTTGACAACTTTCCAAGCTTTGTCTTAAGGGAAGGAGCAGTATGTGGGGATACTTGGTGGTCTGAGCACAGCATCTTGTTCCATTTGTAGACGAAATTAATATGCTTTTTTTTCCCTGCAATTTATATTTTATTTTAAATTAAACATTTGCTTGCCAGATGGGTGTGTACACCATTTTAACAATCACTGGCAATCTCTTCTGTATTAGAGGGGTTAAACAAAACATGAAACATAAAATGGTAGCACAAAGAGAAATAAAGGAACATTTATTTATGGAAAGTATAGTTACAATAATGTTTTAACTGAGTAGGGTTAATAAATTGCCTGAGAATAATGCCTAGTAGTCTATCAGTCTGTCTATCTGTATATCTTAATGGATACAATGGTTAAACCATCCATTATTGCAAAATAATGCTTCAGAGAAGTCTCAACACAACATAGCTAAATATGGGCGATTTATAGCTGGTATGGAACCCCAAACTACCACTACTTTTCAATAGTACAAGGTCTACTTTCTCTATTGTTATGTGTTATATATTAAAAAGAAAATTACAAAGAAAAGGTTTAAAACCCCATGGCTACATGCTTATGCAAGAACACTCCCAAATCTGATACCCATCCACTGCAATGTAAAAAGAACACCACTGACTCATAAGCTGTTGGGCTACTATTGGCTGCTCATAACAGGCTCCTCACAAATGTAGAAAGCATTTAAAAAGCAAGAAGTGAGAGCTAATTACACACTCAGAAAAAAAATACAATTCTGGGTAACTATGCATAGACATGTGTATATCTAGATGCTCGTAATACAAAAATAGATTGCACACTAGACTACTCCAAACATATACACATTAATGTTTTATTAAACCAAAATAGGTTACAACAAACAAAAAACACAAAAATCAACACATCAAAAATCAACACATCAAATTTGAAGTGACAAAAAATATAAGGCAAAAACTTAAACGGTGGTACTAACCACAACTTACTTAAGCCTATCCTGGCAGAAACACGAGCCTCTAAAACCCCCAATGTTTCGGCACCTCCTGGCTGCCTTTCTCAAGGGTGTTTGTATTGCTGCTTACCAGGATCCATTTAAATATCCCTCAATACATGTGATGACCATCAACCACCAATCAGATCGGATTCTGGAAGTGACATGACTTCCGGTTTCGGCCCGAAATAACAAACCCTCCAATATGCCCCAAAATACAAAATATAAAACTATATATCCTATAACATAGATGTACACATATCATATAGTATTATATACCCATTGTATGCGCATTCACTTCCACCTTCATTACAACCTGCCCGTCTTTACAGAACTCAGCTAACCCATCGCGCATGCGCAAGCAACTACCCTCTTGGGGGTTTTAGAGGTGCTCCATTCGATTTTTTGTGTTTTTTGTAACCTATTTTGGTTTAATAAAACATTAATGTGTATATCTTTGGAGTAGTCTATTGTGCAATCTCTTTTTGTATTACATGTATATTGTTTTGCGCACTTGAGGGCGTGCTGTAGAGTATTAGCACCTAGTTATTGTTTATATTGTCTCTCCATACAGCAATGCTATAGTATATCTAGATGTTCAACATATTATGGAAAAAGAAGACATTAAAGTGACAGGACATATTAAAGAGAGAAAATTGGAATGATTAAGCTATCCTTCTCTTTCTTTAACCAGCCACATAGCTCTGACATCATCCATGTGAATTATACAATTTTATAATATATATGTGCACTAACTGAATATGCATACATCACAAGGTTGCTGTTGAGCATTTGGTAAAATATTCAAAATCAGTTCAACTGATTTAAAGTCAGGTTTAAAGTTTACAAACTTTATAAAATATCACCTGTCTGGTAATAGTGGGTGCCTGGATATGGCACAGTTGGGGTGCAATCATATTATAGCAAGCTGACTGACATATACAATGCATGATCACATTTGGTAACTGAACCTCATAACTGTACTAAGACCAGCATTATATAATGGGCTTGTGCAAGGAAATAAATTGGCTCTTTCTGGCATACTTTGGAATTTTTTTTTTTACAAATTTCAGGTCTGTCCAGATTAGCTGAATTTCGGTCCAAGAAAATTTCAGACAACTACAACCGCAGCAGAAAAAGGAACTATGACTGTACTGACATGCAAAAATGGCTACAATATTACCTGGCCTAATGGCTATGCAATATCAGCCATTTATCTAATGCCAAGTCTAAGTTACCAACATTTTATTATTTTTAAATATCTGGATTTAAAAAAAAAAAAAGAAATAGGACAGGGCTTAACGGCGGACCAGCACAGACGCCATTCTTGGAGCTCCGTGAAACTGGCACAAAAATCCACATAAAATAGACACTTTTACCGTGCATCCACCTGCACACAGGCTGAAATTGGCTGCAGAGGGCAGAGAGGTACATGCTGATGCCGTTCTTTCTGCCGCCGAGCACCAAACACAAACGTCGGCCTACTAAGGCCTCCCACGCGAGCAGCCTGAGGTACACAACTAATACCTTTGCGGCCTGGTGGGACCCAGACTGGTCTACGCCGGAACCTCGACAGAGTCAGTCGTGAGTGCATCTATGTATAGCGCATAACTGATTGTGCCAATTGTACTTCACTATATATATATTATGTTCCCTCTAGATTGGTTTTCAGCCGTATCCCACATATTTTGTGTTTGGTTGTCTATACTCGTATTCCTTACCTGCTCTGAGTTCCAGAGAAAATCTGTGTTATAAACGTAACAAATGTATGAGAGGGCTCTTAACGAGTCCAATGACGGCTAGCCAATTACCTCCCCCCTGCTGACTTCGCAGGTTAGGGTCTTCGCCAGACCTCCACAACTTAAGACGTACCCAACAGCATAGGCATAGCACGATAATTGCAGACTATTGTGATGTCAAAAATTTATTAATAGTGGTTATCTTTTATTTTTTATGTTTTGGTTATATTATTGTAAAGCATATATATGTTTATTTTCAGCTAAATGACACCCCAATGACAATATAAACTTGACTACACGTCTCCCTGATGAGGCCACTCCACTTGTCTAAAAGTTACTGTAATACGAATGTTGTGTGAGGCACTGTTCATACTGTTAATGACATAGTCTAGTACAAATTTAAAAAAACAAAAAACAGGTGACGTTAATGCGACTACAATGTTATAAATGTATACCCAAAGTGCATAATTGCTTTTTTTTTTTTAGAAAATGTGTATTGCTACATCACCTGCAAAAAAAAAGAAGAAAAAAAAGAAATAGGTAGTGAGATAAGTTTTATAATGATTAAATGTACTTTTTTGCCTTTTGCTATCTTTTATTAATGAAAAATAGGGTGAGTAGTCATTTTAAGTAGAAATAAGAGGATTTGCTCAAAAAGTAAAGTAAAATGTTAGTTGAAAATTGAGGACCCACTCACCCCTTCCACACTGAGAAGAACAAAGCTTTCTCACTCATCCAGTCTGTAGTATCAATGACCATTATTCGGTGTGGTAGATACATAGTGTCATGGCAGAAGCAGCAAAAGTCATCAATTGCCCACTCAATTTTTCTTTTTCTTTTTTTTTAAATCCACAGTTTAAACAATTAAACACCCCAGTGATGCTGCCTGAAGTAGCAGAGGGATAAATTCTGTATGTGGTGCATTTCATAGTGAAATGCTATATACAGACCCCAGGCAATATGACCACTTTAAATCACTAAAGTGGTCATGGTACATGGAGTAATCCTTCAATTAATAGACATAGGTGCAATCACTGAATCATTTTCGGTAGTATTTATATCTAACAAGCTGGGAACTCAAAGCCCATGTGGGGGGTCTCTAGTCTTAAGATAACCACCTAGGGTCCTTCCGTTATTCAAGTGACTTGAACCTTCCATGAATCAACCATCATATAGTGACTGACGTCAACAAGTCTTAAGAATGTTTACCATTATCCAAAATGTGAAATGTTGAATGTGTGAACATGATTTTGCATAAAGTTATTTTTACAGGAAAGAAGGAGACACGTACTTACATTTATCTCTAAGAAACTCTACAGACACCATAACCACTTTAGCTTTAGTAACTATGATGCTAGGAGAACACTACCCTTGCTCTTAACAATTCCTTTAACTAAAAATCCAGCGTCAGAAATTACACTTTTTGGATCTTGAATAGATTGCATGAGGATGTGAGAAGGACTTGCATTACTCAGTAAGCTGAAGTGGTCATGGTGCCTAGAGCACCCTTCATTTGCCTAATTGAAATAAAAGAGTACATTGCAGAGTCAATGGAGGGATCACATGTTAAAGTATCAAAGGGAAGACAAGGCAGCACATATTTAAAATAGCAGCTCCAGATTTAATTCTGTAAACTTGTTTTTGTTGATTAATATATTTGGTTTATTCCAAGGGTTCCAGTTTTTTAGTCTAACTGTGTGACTCACATACCGTTTTGTTGTTTGTTTCCTCACTTACAAAACATGTATCTGAACTTCTATGTTCTCTTTAGAAAGTACCTTCTGGAAAGCTGTATGGATCCCAGAGCTTAGACCAACGTTTTAAAGGTGCAAAAATAATCTCCAGCAGTGATTTTTTTTCTTTTGGCTAAATTTACAGCCGAAAACACCTAAAACTAGTGGGCACATATTATTTCCAAGTGAGACCCACTGGTGCAGAAATCATTGCAAATGTACTGCAGATAGTTATTACAGAAACACTGGTAATGGCAAAATATATCATTTTAAAAAGAAGGTATGATTTAGGCTGATACATCAATGGCACTTGCTAGTAACAAATTAGATAGGGGCTTTTTGATCATATTAGTATTTTATATATTACAGACATACCAGTTAAATCAAAATAAGAGTTAGAGTTTAACCTTCATAAGGTAGCAAAATAGTTTCCATAAAAGTAAAAAAAAATATGCACAAACAGGGATATATGCACACATGTCTACATAACATGCTTCCCCTTGAGTTTTAAAATATCTACATTATATTTTCTATAAACTTTGTCATTGCACATACATGTGGAAGTAGAGTGTAAATACCATTCATGGAGTGTCTTTATTCACAATTTAAATGAATCAAAAAAGGAGAAAGGTCCAGGCACTCCAGGACCTTAGATAGGCAAATTTATTGGAACCCCAATGTCCAGCAGCAACGTTTCGACCAAAGAGGTATCTTTAAAGCTTTGGTCGTAACCTTGCTGCTGGACATTTGGGTTCCAATAACTTTGCTTATCTATAGTCTTGGAGTTCATGGACCTTTCTTCTTTTTTGATTACAAACTATTTCTAGTGTCTTGGTGCTGGCCCTTGGTTTGGGTGCACCCAAATCTCTGAATATGGATTAGTGCAGTTCCTGGTTTGGCTTTTGAATTAAAATGAATGAGGCATCCTGAACTCATCCCACTAGACATTGGGGAGGGGGGCAGGTGACCAACATGCAATCTTCAACGTAGCCTTAAGTTTAAACAAAAACACTATATATAAAAAAGAAACTGCAATGCCATTACCCAATCAGTGAAGGTGTATTGCTTTCTTGGCCAAAAAAATTGCACATTTTCTGGTGTAACTTTTTTATGGTCAGGGAGGACATACATAGGAGTCCTCTAAATAATTATCACCAGTAAAGCTTAATTCGGCATTCATAAGAGCATTGAGTTAAACCACATCTTATGGCTCTATTGTCTAGTGACAAGAGGCTAAAATAAAGTAAAATTTCTATAAAGTGATGTAATTGTCTCTCTCAAATTGGGCAAAATGTTTTTAATTTTGTAATGTGAATGTTTTTGGATAAAAAAAGTCAAAGATTTTGATGAAGACACCGGAACATTATTAATACATTCTGTCATTCTTCGGGTCAAACATTATAGAGACTGTAATTATGATATAAACTTAAATACAGGTTGGAGTAAATTGGTATAACCATAATCCCTATATCAGTTGTGAGAATCGCCCTAATTTTTTTCTGATTAAAGTTGACCTTGGCCTCAATCACAAGCTATTGGTTAAAAATGATATACAAGTTAATGGCTATTGATGAATGATGAGCCACTGACAACGTTGGCACAATCACAATCCCAAATATATGATGGGTTTTTTTTGTTTTTTTTTAAAGATTATCATTTTGGCAATCACAATCACTCTGGTTGAGATTTATTGACACATTAATTATTTTCATTTTCAAATTCAATAGCCCAAAGTATTTAACAAACCACAATTTCCAACAAATAAAAGAATACCCCCAAAAACTATATTTAATAACAAAACCATATACAAATTCTTCCTGTCTAATCAATTAAAGAAAATAAAGTATTCACTAAAGACACCCAGACCAATTAATCTCATTGAAGTGGTCTGGGTGCAGTGTCCCTGTTCTCTTAACGCTGCAATGTAAAACATCGCAGTTTTTTTGAGAAACTGCAGTGTTTACATTAAAGAGTTAAGACTGCCTCTAGTAGCGGTCTACCAGACACCCAGCAGAGGACCTTCTTGGAATTTGATAGAGTTTTACTCCATGAAATCACGCTGGACGTCCTCACACTTTGCATGAGAATGTCCAGCATTTTAAAAATCTCCATAGGAAAGCGTCGCGGAAAGCATGGAGGCAATGCTATCCAATGGAGAAGGCAAATGTGCATGTGGCTCTCACCATGTATAAGCATTAGGTCCTTCCACTGACTGATGTCGGCGGAGGAGAAGCTCAACCCAGCGCCGAGGGACACAGGTGCTGGAATCGGGTTAGTGTAAAAAAGTTTTGTAACCCTTTACTTGCCACTGGGAGGCTGCCGGGGGAGCAGAGAACACTACGGTCTTAGGAATACATTTTTGTATTCCTACCACTATAGTTTTTCTTTAAAACAAATTACCGTATATACTCGAGTATAAGCCGAGTTTTTCAGCACATTTTTTGTGCTGAAAAACCCCAACTCGGCTTATACTCGAGTCAGAGTCTGTATTATGGCAATTTGCATTGCCATAATACAGACCGGGGGAGAGGGGGGCTGGCAGAGCTGTACTTACCTGTCCTGCAGCTCCTGTCAGCTCTCTCCTCCTCCGCGCCGTCCGTTCAGCACCTCGGTCAGCTCCCAGTGTAAGTCTCGCGAGAGCCGCGGCTCTCGCGAGACTTACACTGGGAGCTGACAGAGGGAGCTGCACAGACCGCGCGGAGGAGGAGAGAGCTGATAGGAGCTGCAGGACAGGTAAGTACAGCTCTGCCAGCCCCCCTCTCCCCCCCCCACTGAACTGCCAATGACACTGGACCACCAGGGAAAGAGCCCCCCTCCCTGCTATGTATCAAGCAGGGAGGGGGGCGAAAAAAAAAAATTATAATTCAGTTAAATAATAAATAATAATAATAAACAAATATAATAATATTACAAAATAAAAAATAAAATAATAATTAATAAATAAATGAATAATATATCAAAACGCCCACCCCCACTAACACATACACAACACACACACTGCATCACACACACTCACACTTCATTCATATACACACACACTGCATTCATACACACACACTGCATTCATACACACACTGCACTCATACACACACACTGCACTCATACACACACACTGCACTCATACATACACGCACTGCACTCATACATACACACACTGCACTCATACACACTGCACTCATTATATACACACACTGGAAATAAATATTCAATTAATATATACGCACACACACTGCACTCATACGCGCACACACTGCACTCATACACACACACTGCACTCATACACACACACTGCACTCATACACACACACTGCACTCACACACACTGCACTCATACATACACGCACTGCACTCATACACACACACACTGCACTCACACTGCACTCATACACACACACTGCACTCATACACACACACTGCACTCATACACACACACTGCATTCATACACGCACTGCACTCATACGCACACACTGCATTCATTATATACACACACTGTAAATAAATATTCAATTAATATAATTTTTTTAGGATCTAATTTTATTTAGAAATTTACCAGTAGCTGCTGCATTTCCCACCCTAGTCTTATACTCGAGTCAATAAGTTTTCCCAGTTTTTTGGGGTAAAATTAGGGGCCTCGGCTTATATTCGGGTCGGCTTATACTCGAGTATATACGGTAGTATCGTTAATGACACAACAAATACTCTTTTCCAGAAATCCCAAAATGTCAACTTTGAAAGTACTTGAAACACAGTGTACAGATATCAATACTGATCTGGAACACAACAGGTTAAGCCCCAAATCACCTATTATCACAACTGTGATATAATTCCAAAGACTGCTAAATCAGCATTTTAATTGTCATTAATTAAATCTCAGCATATCAACCTTGAGATTGTGTGATGTTGATAACTATTTCGAACTTCGGTAGTAACATCACAAAAAAAAAAAAACTAGTTAAAACATTTTTGGATTTTGATTGAACTATTTCTAACTTTTGCAGCAGTATCAAGAAAAAAAATATATTATATTTTTGGATTGTGATTTAAAACAAGCACATAATAGCGTCTAAAGTCCAGAAACTGTTATCAAACAGAAATAAATGCTCGATCAAAACCCAAGTGGTTGATTCTTAATCACTGGCAAACAGATCAGTAACATAAAACAAACATAATTTGTAAAAATATTTTGATGATCAAAGCTCAATAATGATATCTTCATGATTTCATATTTTCACCAAGACCAGGGACAAAAGTACAGAAGTAAATAAGAAAGAAGACAATGATTAGGAAGGATGGAAAGGAAGAGGAAAACTAGAATTGAACCCAATAAAAGTGATGATTTCTAATAAATATAACTACTTTCAGACTAAAGGCTTGCTGAGTATCATGGGAAATGAAGTTTATATCTACATTGCAAAGGTTAACTATTGCTGGCCCAAAACCCTGTACTAACTTAACAAACAGGTTAATAGGCATTTCCTATTTAAAAAAACAAAATCCTTAAGGACATTTTTTTTCTTACCTTGATTCTTTTAAAATTCAGTATCTTTAAAAAAAATGCAGGCTTCTTTTTTTTTAACACACAGACCTACAAAAGGTCATTATTTTAAAGAATATTGTCAAATTTCTGCAAAGATGCTGAGAATGGAAAAAATATATATTTTCATTAAAAAGAGATTCATTCTGGATTTCTTGCCTCCTTCATTGTCAAGGTCACAGAGATTCATAAACACACTTGATCCACATCATGCATAAGATGTGAAGGGCAGACATGCATCAGTAGAACTACTTATTGGTAATACATCTTTCATTACTTGAAAATGAATTATATAAATAAAATGATCTGTACCCACAGACTGTGAGCATGTACAAACCAAATATGTTACTTTGTACTGTAGCAGAATAATTCTTCACACTAAACCATTTAGTTTAATACAGCCTGTTTTAGAAAAAAAAAATCCATCCGAAAAGACATTTATAAAGTGTGGCAAAGTGAAATGAATTAAAAATGCAAATATACATATTCACGGGCATCTTGAACCAGTGCATGCGTGAAATAGAAACATATATATGAATTCAGTATATTGATCAGAACATTTACTATACATAAACAACTTAATCCGTTTATTATTGAACATATTTTTAAATGGCCTCCATTTAATATTTGTGGTAAGCTTTTCAAATGATTTTATATTTTCAGATAAATATTTTGATATATTGATAAATTTATATATATATATATAAATCCACCAAGGAAGGCTTTAAAAAAAAATGTATTGATAAAATTTTAAAATAACGACCAACATTTCGGTCCCCGCTCGGGACCTTCTTCAAGGTCAAAAATACAACAGGACACATGTCACATTAGCGTCATGATGTCAGCGCTCATTAGTCGCATCATAAAAGGAGGCGTGTTTTTCGCCGCTGGCATGAGAATTGCTAGGGACAAGCTGAAAGTTAGTAGGAGTGTCCCCAGTACCCTGAAATGAGATGCCAGCCTGTGACATGCCCATGACTGATACACAAGGTAACCTGACATTATTCAATAAAGTGTGTTTTTCTGCTATATCTTTTTGCCCTCTTTATTACAGGCCTACCCATACGTTGGTTTCGGCACACCACTACTAACTTCATTTCTTTTCTCTATTTTCATATATGATTTAAGTTCTGACCACAAGTAAAAGGCCATAGGCCTGAATTTGTGGGAGGAGTTTTCCCTATATAAACTCTACCCCCCTGCTTACCTATGCAGTTTCCTGTTCGAGTGACCCCACTCACTACTCCCTCTGATATCTTACTATGATTATTACATTTACTCTGGTGGGCCATCTTTATTACAGGCCTACTTGTACGTTGGTTTTAGCACACCACTACCAACTTTATTCCTTTTCTCTATTTTATATACGATTTAAGTTAAGACCACAAATATATATATATATATATATATAAAAATAAAGATAAGTATGGGTAATGGGTAAATTGGTGAGTTAGATCACTGTGCTGGAGTTATTTACATTGAAGCCAAGACTTTGCTACAGTTATAGGTAGGCTAGATGAAATGTATCACCTGATAAATTGCATTAATCCTAACATTGCTACAGCTTACTGCTTACTTCTCACCTACTAGCTATCTGTAACTACAGCTGGGCTTCTAGCTTTATTTGCTGTGAGTTTTGTGAATTAGTAAACAGTAGAACCAAAAGAATTAACCTTGTAATAAGTGTGGAGTTTATTATTACTTTTTTCTTTGTTGTTATAAAAAGGATAATGAGGTAAAAAGGCTTAATGAGAAAAGCATATTTGTCACAGTTGAGTTTTATTTTATTTTGTACAAATTAAGTATTTGTTTTAATCAAACTGTATTTATTTCTCTTCTCAATCTTCCTTAACAGGAAGGATGTCTTTTCGTTCTCCGCGAGCTGTAGTTCCCCATCATTTGCCATATCTTGAGGACAATTAACTAGATGTATATAATTGCATATATATAATACAGGCTCGTCAAGTAGATAGGTTTAGTGGGGAAGCAGCTTTCTATTTTGGGTGCTGAGAAGTTTGAAATCCGAAGCAGTGATACTTGTGGGGAGAAAGGATTGGTTAGCTACTGTGAGTATAATACAGTGAAAACCTTTACAGGTTTATTAACAAAGTGTCATAATTAGTGTGAGCATCCATTTGTAGAGAAATATCAGGCAGTGCAAGTGTGTGATTTCTCAGTATATTAGAGCCCTGCATATGTACTACATCTTCTTTATTTACTGCTGCAATCAGCATAACGGTAGCTTTACAGGACATGAACATGGCATGGGAAGATAGAGGTGAACCCAATGATGTGTATATCTGTGAGAGTGCAATATCCAGTGAGTTTTCAGCACATGTTGTTCTGCCATTAGGTTTCTTCTAGCATTGCAATGGTTTAAATGCCTTTCCGAAACTGCCTTTGTCTTGTAATAGTTTTGAAACAGAGATCAAAGCTTCAAGGGGCACTCCAGACCCCTAAAGCACTTTAGCTCGCTGAAATGCTTTATGTGTGAAGAATCTGTCCTCTTTATTAATTTTACAAAAAGTGACAATTTTCTAAATCAACATTGTTACAATCCCACGGCTGTCAATCAGACAACCAGTCATGTTACTTCCTGGTTTGCTCAGCTGAGTGGAGCTAAATTGAAGAGGCAGACAATTGTTCAGAACACCTGCCTTGCAAAGACTTCTCATTTAGCTACATTGAGAAGTCTGTGATTGGACAGCCACAGAACATCTGGGCTGGGTAAGGTAGAGAGTGCTTGTAAAGGTTGCAGGCAATTGATCTACAGCTTTTACAGGCTGTTTTAAAAATAAATTTAAAAAAATGCATAATTAAATGCATTCATATTTTCATTGTGGGCATATCTGTTAAATAGTTTTTTTTTTTTGTATGTAGACAGCGGAGAGTTCCTTCAATTCATACTGAGTCCTCTAACTAAAAGGAGAATTCTGCACTCCCACAGGAGAGATTGAACTTCGTATCCAGGAACCTGCTTCCATCCACAAATTTTGAGTATTCCTAAAACAACTAAATGTATACTAATTGAATAAATAGGTTTGACAATTTTATATCACAACCTGTCTAGTGAATTATTATTCCTCCTAGTTATTTACTTAATGAAAATGAAGGTGAAATATGCATTTATTGTTGTCATACAATTGGATTTCTCAGGAATTTAGCTATTATTATGAACAATAGTTTTTTCTTGGTTATTATATTTGTATTCTTTACTTTGCTAAAATATTAGCTATTTCCTTTTTATTATAAATTCCCTATTTAATTTGACAGCCCACACTCTGGATCGTAAATTCCAGAACATTCTTGTTCTTTTATTTGAAAGAAACCTGCTATGCAGCTTTAAGTGAAATCTCCTTTACTGAAGTCACAAAGGGTGACCTTGTCCTTTTCTACAATACTGTTAATGAGTAGGTAACCAGAGAGTTGTTTGTGTTGGACTTTTATACACCTGTATAATGTAACCATATAAATTCCAAGATATCTAGTGTAAACAATGCTGCATTCATAACATTTCTTCAAAACTAAAATCGACTTTTCCATTAATAAATTTAGTAACCTGTTTACATGTACTTTTTCATAATGTATCATAATGTTCTTTTACACTTTTTTTACTTTCCCAACATTGCACTTCATTTTCAAGGTGGGATCTTACCATTGGTTTACATAGAAGTAAAATGAGACAATATCACTCTGAGCCAATACTTATTGGCATGTGGACACAGATGGCATTATTAAGTGTAAAGTGATGTCAGAGGAATAAGAACAATGGTTTAAGACACATTTTAAGACATGACATGTTTCACTTGAATTTTTTTTTTTTTATTTGTTTGTATGGTTTGTTTTTGTGTTTCCTAAAACTTTTTGCATCTGCCACCTACAACCTTCAATAAGTTTCTGAGTTTTCCCAACAACTATCTGCTCTATTTTTAGACCTTTAAATTATTGGTTTTCTACCTTCCAGTATTTCTAAATAAAATTACATCTTTTGATTTAGTAAACTAATTGCTAAAAAAAAACAAAAAACTCAATGATTAAAGTGCTATCAAAAGCGCATAAGGAAAAACAGACTTTAAAAAATATATATTTTTAATTAATTTATTTTGCAAAAGAAAATAGCAAAGAAAAACCATTGACTGTAGATTTGGTTACACAGAATAAAAAAACAAAACATCCTGCAATCTGTGAGGAAGCTGGCTTAGGCGTCATTGGACCTTCCAACAACACAACGATCCCAAGCATACCTCAAATTCCACCAAGGCTTGGTTGAAACATAGAAACATAGAATGTGACGGCAGATAAGAACCATTCGGCCCATATAGTCTGCCCCTGCCCCTGGCCTTATCTTATAGTTAGATAAGGCCTTATGCTTATCCCACGCATGTTTAAACTCCTTTACTGTGTTAACCTCCACCATATATAGTTAGATAAGGCCTTATGCTTATCCCACGCATGCTTAAACTCCTTTACTGTGTTAACCTCCACCACTTCAGCTGGAAGGCTATTCCATGCATTCACTACCCTCTCAGTAAAGTAATACTTCCTGATATTATTTTTAAACCTTTGTCCCTCTAATTTAAGACTATGTCCTCTTGTTGTGGTAGTTTTTCTTCTTTTAAATATAGTCTCCTCCTTTACTGTGTTGATTCCCTTTATGTATTTAAATGTTTCTATCAAATCCCCCCTGTCTTGTCTTTCCTCCAAGCTATACATGTTAAGATCCTTTAACCTTTCCTGGTAAGTTTTATCCTGCAATCCATGAACCAGTTTAGTAGCCCTTCTTTGAACTCTCTCTAAGGTATCAAAATCCTTCTGGAGATACGGTCTCCAGTACTGCGTACAATACTCCAAGTGAGGTCTCACCAGTGTTCTGTAAAATGGCATGAGCACTTCCCTCTCTCTACTGCTAATACCTCTCCCTATACAACAAAGCATTCTGCTAGCATTTCCTGCTGCTCTATTACATTGTCTGACTACCGTTAAGTCATCAGAAATAATCACCCCTAAATCCCTTTCCTCAGATGTTGAGGTTAGCACTCTATCAGATATTCTGTACTCTGCCCATGGGTTTTTACGTCCAAGATGCATTATCTTGCACTTATCCACATTAAATGTCAGTTGCCACAACTCTGACCATTTTTCTAGTTTACCTAAATCATTTGCCATTTGGCTTATCCCTCCTGGAACACCAACCCTGTTACAAATCTTAGTATCATCAGCAAAAATACATACCTTACCATCAAGACCTTTTCAATATCACTAATAAAACAAAAGCAGAGGAAGTCCTGGAATATTCTACAGTGGCCATCACAATTATCTGACTTGAAACCCAAAGAAAATCTCTGGTGGGATTTGAAGAAGACGGTTGCAGCACGCAAACCCAAGAGTATTACTGAGCTGGGGGTCATTGCTCATGAGCAATGGGCTAAGATTCCTCAGGAATGCATCTCGTTTGCAGCAGGAGATAATAGCAAATGGGTGCTCTACTAAGTACTAAGTACTAAAGATTCTTACCATGAAGGGATTGAATACTTTTGAGACTGGGAAGTCATTATATGTTGTATTTTCTATTGAATATGGGGTAACTACTTGAAACATTCATTGTGTTGAGCTGTTTTAATTACTTTTTTTTAATTTGTTCATTGCACACAGCTGGCAGTCTATACATTTTGACAATAATCCTGATTTTTAATGAGGTTGAATAATTTTGATTACAACAGTGTGGATGGATGGATATATATATATATATATGGAACATGGGGGGGTGGTTGCACTCACCTGAACATGCTTAAATGGGGTGCTGCTGGGGGCCATATTGTACAATACACAAGATCCAGCGCACTATCCTATCTACTAAACAGCAACTTCAATGTTGACAGATTTTATTAGTTTTTAAATTTTTTTATTTAAAAACACCTTATCTAGGCAAAAAATAATGGGGATTTAGTTACATTATATGATCATACATTGCATAAGCCTGCCACAACGTCAATGTACCCCATCTTTGGCAGGTCCTACTCTCACAGTCTAATGTCTGCTCTTATGAGATTAACCCACTTACTTGGGAAAAAAATTCCATCTGAGGCTCTCTGCAGTAGAAGGCTAAATAGGGACCTGAGATGAGGCACCTGTGACAGGGAGGGGTGCAAAACCAAGGAGTTGGCTAGACTCCCAAATATATATATATGGAACATGGGGGGGTGGTTGCACTCACCTGAACATGCTTAAATGGGGTGCTGCTGGGGGCCATATTGTACAATACACAAGATCCAGCGCGCTCTCCTATCTACTAAACAGCAACTTCAATGTTGACAGATTTTATTAGTTTTTAAAAATTTTTATTTAAAAACACCTTATCTAGGCAAAAAATAATGGGGATTTAGTTACATTATATGATCATACATTGCATAAGCCTGCCACAACGTCAATGTACCCCATCTTTGCCAGGTCCTACTCTCACAGTCTAATGTCTGCTCTTATGAGATTAACCCACTTACTTGGGAAAAAAATTCCATCTGAGGCTCTCTGCAGTACAAGGCTAAATAGGGACCTGAGATGAGGCACCTGTGACAGGGAGGGGTGCAAAACCAAGGAGTTGGCTAGACTCCCAAATATATATATATGGAACATGGGGGGGTGGTTGCACTCACCTGAACATGCTTAAATGGGGTGCTGCTGGGGGCCATATTGTACAATACACAAGATCCAGCGCACTCTCCTATCTACTAAACAGCAACTTCAATGTTGACAGATTTTATTAGTTTTTAAAAAAATTTATTTAAAAACACCTTATCTAGGCAAAAAATAATGGGGTGTTTTTAAATAAAAATTTTTAAAAACTAATAAAATCTGTCAACATTGAAGTTGCTGTTTAGTAGATAGGAGAGTGCGCTGGATCTTGTGTATTGCACAATATGGCCCCCAGCAGCACCCCATTTAAGCATGTTCAGGTGAGTGCAACCACCCCCCCATGTTCCATATATATATATTTGGGAGTCTAGCCAACTCCTTGGTTTTGCACCCCTCCCTGTCACAGGTGCCTCATCTCAGGTCCCTATTTAGCCTTGTACTGCAGAGAGCCTCAGATGGAATTTTTTTCCCAAGTAAGTGGGTTAATCTCATAAGAGCAGACATTAGACTGTGAGAGTAGGACCTGCCAAAGATGGGGTACATTGACGTTGTGGCAGGCTTATGCAATGTATGATCATATAATGTAACTAAATCCCCATTATTTTTTGCCTAGATAAGGTGTTTTTAAATAAAAATTTTTAAAAACTAATAAAATCTGTCAACATTGAAGTTGCTGTTTAGTAGATAGGAGAGTGCGCTGGATCTTGTGTATTATATATATATATATATATATATATATATATATATATATCTATCAAGCGATAAAGTGGAGCACTCAAAAGGAGCCTTCTTGATAAAGACCCTGAGGGGTCGAAACGTCGAAACAGATGATTTAATGTAAGCGTTTTTTTCGTACTAATAAATCCACGATTGAAAAGTCCTTTTGAGTGCTCCACTTTATCGCTTGATATATATTTGGACGCTGGATGCACCAAAGGCAAGATACACTGGAATAACTTGCAGGGGTGAGTGCCTAAATTATCATTTTTTATATATATATATATATATATATCTATCCAAGCAAATACCGGCACTCCAGGAATTTTCAATAATACAAGTTTCTTTATTCAATTCAGGACGTCAACGTTTCAGCTCCTCATGGAGCTTTTCATGAGGACAACTTTTGTCCTGATGAAAGCTCCATGAGGAGCTGAAACGTTGACGTCCTGAATTGAATAAAGAAACTTGTATTATTGAAATTCCTGGAGTGCCGGTATTTGCTTGGATGTATAACTTTTGCTGCCAGAGCACCAGGTACCAATTTATTCGTTTTGTTGGAGTGCAAGAATTTTTTCCTATTTATATATATATATATATACACACACACAAACTTAGCTCCTGCACTCCAACCTTAGAACATAAAGAATACCCGGTGCTCTGGTGGCTAAGTGATGATGCCTGATGAAAGCTCCTGACAGGAGCTGAAACGTTGATGTGGTTTCTCTGAATAAAGAAGATTGCTTTTGAAAACCCCAGGAGTGCCGGTATTTTTTTCTTGTGTATATGTATATGTATATGTATATATATATATATATATCTATATATATCTTGTAAAACATTTTTAACCAGTAAACCATTTAATTTGTTTAATAAATACAACTGTATATTTGATCCAACATTCAATTGATCACCTTATTCCCAGCTTTGTCGGATTGCCAAGGAGCAAAGAGCTGGTATGACATAATACCTTAAAATAGCAAAGGTTTTAACCTATTTGTTTAGGCCATAAATCCATATTTCTATATTCCAGTTTGAATAAGTACATTCTGTTTTATTAACATAGTCATATACAGCAACAATGCATTATCCTTATTTCACATCATATCCAATGTGTTTTATAGATTATATAGAATTTCTAAGAAGTGTTTAACTATTGCAGGAATTCAGACAAGTAAAAATCCATATCAAATTTTTGTAGCTCTCAGAAGAACATATTTTCTACTTATGCAATTGCGAGTCAATGGACCAAGTGTTCCTAAATGATTTCTGTCTCTGTAGAAAACATCATTTAAATGCAATGCCTTCTGCATAATGATACAGTATTTGCTGGAAGATTTAGCAAGATTGCAAGTTATAATGACATGTTCAGATCACTTAAAGGAACCTTTATCTGTTAAAATGTATTGATCAATTGTACTTACAATTAACTCAATAAATGGTACTGGTCTTTTTTCATTCAAATAAAATACAGTGCATTGTGTTTGTAATCATTTAATGCACAGTTTAACTTGCTATAAAAAGAATATTCCCTATTTTTATTTTTTTTTACTAAAATGAAAAGGGCTGCATATCAGAGTAGAATACTGAATGGGCATTGTTTCTGAACTTGAAACTCTCTCGTAATTTAATTTTGAAAGCCTTTCTACATTTTTGCTTAATAAGGAGTACTAACATCCTTGACACCACCTTTACATAGTATTGTAATTCAGAAGTTTTGGACAGATGGTGTAAATATTAGCAGCCCACCAGTAGGTAAAGAAACATACAGTATCTCCCAAAAGTTAGTACACCCCTCACATTTTTGTAAATATTTTATTATATCTTTTCATGTGGCAACACTGAAGAAATGACACTCTGCTACAATGTAAAGTAGTAAGTGTACATTTGCTGTCCCCTCAAAATAACTCAACACACGGCCATTAATGTCTAAACAAAAGTGAGTACACTCCTATGTAGAAATGTCCAAATTGGGCCCAATTAGCTATTTTCCCTCCCCATGTCATGTGACTTGTTAGTGTTACAAGGTCTCAGGTGTGAATGGGGAGCTGGTGTGTTAAATTTGATGTCTCACACTTTCTCATACTGGTCACTGGAAGTTCAAAATTGCACCTCATGGCAAAGAACTCTCTGAGGATCTGAAAAAAAGAATTGTTGCTCTACATAAAGATGGCCTAGGCTACAAGAGGATTGTCAAGACCCTGAAACTGAGCTGCAGCATGGTGGGCAAGACCATACAGTGATTTCACAGGACAGATTCCACTCAGAACAGGCCTCAACATGGTCGACCAAAGAAGTTGAGTGCACATGCTCAGCATCATATCCAGAGGGTGTCTTTGGGAAATAGATGTATTAGTGCTGCCAACATTTCTGCAAAGGGTTGAAGGGGTGGGGGGTCAGCCTGTCAGTGCTCAGACTATATGCCACACACTGCATCAAATTGGTCTGCATGGCTGTCATCCCAGAAGGAAGCCTATTCTAAAGATGATGCACAAGAAAGCCCACAAACAGTTTGCAGAAGGCAAGCAGATGAAGGACATGGATTACTGGAACCATGAACCATGAGTCCAAGATAAACTTATTTGGTTCAGATGGTGTTAAGCGTGTATGGCGGCAACCAGTTGAGGAGCACAAAGACAAGTGTATGTTGCCTGCAGTCAAGCATGGTGGTAGGAGTGTCATAGTCGGGCCTACATGAGTGCTGCTGGCACTGGGGAGCTACAGTTTATTGAGGGAACCATGAATGCCAACATGTACTGTGACATACTGAAGCAGAGCATGATCCCCTCCCTCAGGAGACTGGGCCGCAGGGCAGTATTCCAACATGATAACGACCCCAAACACACCTCCAAGATGCCCACTGCCTTGCTAAAGAAGCTCTTGGTAAAAGCGATGGACTGGCCAAGCATGTCTCCAGACCTAAACCCTAATAAGCATCTGTGGGGCATCCTCGAATGGAAGGTGGGGGAGGAAGAGTGGAAGAGGACTCCAGTGGCAACCTGTGAAGCTCTGGTGAACTCAATGCCAATGAGGGTTAAGGCAGTGCTGGAAAATAATGGTGGCCACACAAAATATTGACACTTTGGGCCCACTTTGGACATTTCCACTTATTGGTGTACTCACTTTTGTTGCCAACGGTTTAGACATTAATGGCTGTGTGTTGAGTTATTTTGAGGGGAGAGCAAATTTACACTGTTATACAGGCTGCACACTTACTACTTTACATTGTAGCAGAGTGTCATTTCTTTAGTGTTGTCAGATGAAAAGATATAATAAAATATTTACAAAAATCTGAGCTGTGTACTCACTTTTGTGAGATACTGTATGTTTAATCTGAAATCCCATACATTTTTATATTGTGAATGCAATGGCATAACTAAACCTATCATTATGTAAAATTAGTGCTGATGACAGTTTCACATTGTAATAGTTTACAAGTTTACAAATTGTTTTTTTACTCTTCAAAGACAATCTCAAAAAAAAAAATCAGTAAAAACTTAACTGGATTTGACAGTATACACCCTGTTTCAAATTATTATGCAAAATCTATTAAGTTTCACAAAGATTACAAATTTTGTTTTTCAGTTTAACTCATGGATGGCATTGTGTCTCAGGGCTCTTTTGATCACTGAAAACAATCTCGGACACCTGTGATAATTAGATTGCCAGGTGAGCCCAATGTAAGGAAAAACTACTAAAGGAGGGTGTTCCACATTATTAAGCAGAGCACCATTTTCATGCAATGTGGGGAAGAAAAATGATCTCTCTGCTGCCGAAAAGAGTGAAATAGTTCAATGCCTTGGACGAGGTATGAAAACATTAGATATTTCACAAAAACGTAAGCGTGATCATCGCACTATTAAGAGATTTGTGGCTGATTCAGAGCACAGACGGGTTCGTGCAGATAAAGGCACACTGAGGAAGATTTCTGCCAGATCCATGCATCGGATCAAGAGAGCAGCTGCTAAAATACCATTACATGGCAGCAAACAGATATTCAAAGCTGCTGGTGCCTCTCGTGTAGGTGCAAGGCGTAGAGTCTTGCAGCTGTGCATAAACCTTCTATTCGGCCACCACTAACCAATGCTCACAAGCAGAAACGACAGCATTGGGCATCAAAATACATGAAGACTAATTTTCAAACAGTCCTGTTCACTGATGAGTGCCACGCAACCCTGGATGGTCCAGATGGATGGAGTAGTGGATGGCTGGTGGACGGCCACCCTGTTCCAACAAGGCTGCGACGTCAGCATGGCGGTGGTGGAGTCATGTTTTGGGCTTGAATCATGGGAAGAGAGCTGGTCCGCCCCTCTAGGGTCCCCGAAGGTGTAAGATGACCTCTGCAAAGTATGAGGAGTTTCTGACTGACCACTTTCTTCCCTGGTACAGAAGGAAGAACTATGCTTTCTGTAATAAAATCATCTTCATGCATGACAATGCACCATCTCATGCTGCAAAGAATACCTCTGCATCAATGGCTGCTATGGGGATAAAAGGAGAGAAAGTCATGGTGTGGCCTCCATCCTACCCTGACCTCAGTCCCATTGAGAACCTTTGGAGCATCCTCAAGCAAAAGATCTATGAGGGTTGGAGGCAGTTTACACCCAAACAGCAGCTCTGGGAGGCTATTCTGACATCTTGCAAATAAATTCAAGCAGAAACTGTCCAAAAACTCAAATGTTCAATGGATGCAAGACTTGTGAAGCTGCCATCGAATAAGGGGTCCTATGTTAAAATGTAACGTTACTTGTTAAAATGTTAAAAAAATAATGTTGTTATAAGTTTGATTGAAATAGCTTTTGAATTCAGTAAATATGCTGCAAACATAACAAATTAAAATTTTCAGTTCTTTACAACCAATAAAGTGTTTTGAAACTTACTGTTCATAATAATTTGGAACAGTGCATTGTAAGTTTTTTATGTTTAAAAAAATACTGTTATCATTAGGAGGTTTGTTCAATAAAATGTGAATTGTACTCTTAATAGTTGATAACATGAGAATTATGCTGACTGTTATTTACATCAATTATTTAGGTAAATGAGAAAAATATAATTGGCATAATAATTTGGAACAGGGTGTAGTACAGAACAATAAATAAAAATAAAATAAACTGCAGAAAGTTTGGTGGTAAATATGTGCCACTCTTTACCTTGGACAAACAAGTAACAGGAATTGCACTCAATCCACAAGCCGATAGGGTGCTTAGCTAGACAATGCTACGCCCATCAGAACATAGATATGAGAAAAGAAGGTCCAAGTTTGACAAAGACCCAATTTAGGGTCGAAACATTGTTGTGTTGTTCTGCTAGTTCCAATAAATGTGCCCTTAAGCATTGGATTGCCTGGACCTTCTTTTTTTCAACTATTTATCTTGGAATCAAGAAAAAAGTTAAAAGTCAACACACAGTATGTATGGGGGTCAATATACACAATGAGAAATGTGGGCAAAGTTTGCCAGGAGTGAAATTCCTTTATTCTAGTAGCACGTTGTATAGCTTATAAGTGCTTGAATACGAATGAATCTAACTCTTGCTGCCCAATCAGTTCAAGAGAGGAGTGTTTAAAGGGACACTGTATGCATCCAGACCACTTCAGCTTATTGAAATGGTCTGGGTGCATAGTCCCAGGTCCCTTGACCATGCAATGGTAATTATTGCAATTTTTTTTTTTTTTGTCAATCTTTCTTTTATTAAGGCATTTGCGATGGGGTACAGAATGAAGAAAGGGAAACATGTGAGCAATATATACAAGATTATTACAGTGCTAATATTGTTGGTCTACATTTCCGTGATATTAATGCCTCATTTTTTGTTTTGTGTCGTTTAACAATGTAATTTTACAGACAAGCTTAGAGAATAGTCAGTGCAACTTATGGAACATTTGCAGTAGTACTAGTGTTTTGCTGTCTTGTTAAGTTACATTAAACTCGATTACATTAAACTCGATTAAGGTACTACAGAGTACGCTATGCCTATGACAGGTCAAGATTTAACATTCAAGCAGGTCTGGCTAGTACAGAGCTGGTAGAGCTGGTTAGGTAGGTTAAGCTGTGCACAGGTTATAACATATTGAAAACGTGCGAGCATAAGTAGCTTGTCATCCTCGTTAAATAGGCTATATGACTAACTGAGTAACACATCTAGGAACAAAACAGTCCGTGCCTTAAGAGTCCGTGCCTTAAGAGTCTCAATAATTACCTTGCAGGGTTTACTCTAGCAGACAGCCACAAGAGGGACTTCCAGGTCGCTATGCATGAGGACATACAGCTTCACCTGACACCCCATATGAAAGCATTATGCAATCCTTTCCCATGGGGGAAGTCCTAATGCAAGTCCAGCCCTTACCACGCATTAGAGCAGAGGTGGAATCTGAACCAGCGCCGAGGGACATCAGTGCTAAAATCAGGTAAGGTGTTTAAAAACCTTTCTGCACTGGGGAGGATGGGGGATGCACTATCGAGTGCCCTAGTGCCAGTAAAAAAACTTTATTGTCCTGGCACTATAGTTTCCCTTTGTCAATTCAATTGATTTGTCAAATCAACTAGGGTTCTTTAAGAAAGCCTTGCTGAAGGTGAAACATGTTAGTGTTATCAATCTATGATCTTTCTTTTACCTGAATATCTATTTTAAGAGTTAATAAAGTAGTTTATTTTACCATATCGCTGTACTTTTCCTATTTCTTTTCCTAAAGCTGGACCACTTATTCCTTTGGGGTGGAAAATACCACCTGATACCTGTTGTCTGAGGAAAACTTGTATTTTGCTCCACGACGGTCAGTATTTCTCCAATATTTGTTTTATGTTTTCTTTATCAACAGTGAGCACTGTATTTTTTTTATTATTTGTTTTTGACTGCAATATATATATATATATATATATATATATATATATATATATATATATATACCACAGGATTTCCCATTACTAAACAAGACCCTTAAGTAATGATTACACCAATTGATTATGCTTTCTGGGAGCCAGTTGGTGGCTCCAAAATTTGTGAGTAAATTGTATCTTATATATTTTATTTTATCTCTTTACTGCAACATACTACAGTAGATTGGGATTTTTTTCTTCTGTTTATTTTTCATACTTCCTGGAACATTTGCCATTGAAGCTAAGATCATATAAGGCATCCCCACTCAGGGATTGTACTGCCTAGGTGTATAAAGTAAAGCTACTCCTAGCTCTTTAGACTGTAGGTCCATTTCTTTTTATGTCTGACTCACTCATACTAAAAATGCTACACTATATTTGGCACTTCTCTTTTACATATTTTTCATAATTTAAGAATATCCTAAGGTGCTACTTCTTCTCTTGATCACCCACTTTTAATTGTTATGCCCATGATATATTAGTAAAATCAAGTAAGTTAATATTCACTATAGAACAAAATGAGAGTTCATCTAAATATATTTTTAGCGATTTATCTAGCACAATAGGTAGATGAAATCTGATGTTCTTTAAAATGATACTAAATATTGTAAGCCACAACATATGTCCTTTAAACAGATCAGTTCCCAGGTGGTTCAAAGTCGTATATTAGTCTCCAACATAACGCATCCACAAAAAGAAAGCTATAAGATGTATATACATGTAATTTCCTTTTGCTCTTTTGCCATTTATTATTTATCAATATTTCCAGTACCCACTTTGGTATATTTTGTAGGAGTCGATCTTTGGTTTTGGAACAGAGGACTATTATTATATCATGGATACATCAGATGCATGTTATTTTCACTGAAGTATCTAGCAGCCGCCAGATTAGAATGAGGAATAAAGACAGTCTAGTTAACATTGAAACATCAGTGCTGGGAAGCAAACCTCTGAGGAGATACTGCTGTTTTATGATGAACCGTTTGCCAAAATGTAAAAGGTGAGATAATGCTCTCGGAGGATGAATAGCATAGCTTCAATCTCCCTCGATAGGAAATAAGCTCTGTAGTCTATGACCAATTAAGAGTTACTTTTTTAAGTTTGTTTGTGACCTTTGATAGTGCATCACTGTTTAAGGTTCGGAATCTCATTACAGCAATGCAACTTTACAGTTTACCGGCATCCTGCTGTTTGCACAGTGCTACATCAGTCTCAGATTGGTCATTATTAATTTTATCACCTGCTCAAGGGAAACCACACAAAATCATATTGAAGATGGATGACATTACTGCAATTTATTGCTATATATTAGAGGTTATGCTATAAGTACAGGCACAGTGCACAAGGAATTAGCTGTTCTGCAGTTGCTGTAAACATGTATTTAGAATTATATCTCAGCATAATGATACACAGCAATTGCCCTTAGTACATTAATTGTCAAATATCGGCACGTTGACAATCATTATAATCAAGCATGAAGCTTTCTCTATTTCATGGCATTTACAGGTATGATGGAACATGCTGAATGAGTAACAATCTGTGTGAGATTGAATCTGTTACTTTATAGTTCCTGCCATCTGTGTTTTTTTTTTTCTTGCATTATTTGCTGTACTGTTATTTTTGCATTAGGACCTATGCTTAATGTTGTGATATAAAACGATGCAGTTGCAGACTTGTCACACTTAGTGAACTATAGCCTGCTGATTCTCTTCCCGCAAACTGCCCTCTCACTTCTGCTTGTTGCACTTGACCTACTTTGCTTAGTGTTATTGCATTATTTGACCTGTTTGTCCTTGAGAGAAATAGCAAGCTAGAACATCATTATATTCTGTTCGTATGTACATTGCTCAATTTTTCCATTAACAGCTTCCGACGTGGAAACCCTCCTAACCATTTATATTTGTTTTGATATGCATCTATACAGGGCCAGATTAGGAGAAAAAAAAGCAGCCCCAGACTTATGCATCATTAAAATGCACAGATATACAGGTGGAAAGAAAAAACGTAAAATTGAAAAGTGTTTTTGTAACATGAAGGACTGCAGTCACAGTGTCAGAATTGCCCTGACCCTAACGCTCAAAGGTTTATGCAAAGAAGCTATGCATACAGGTCCTTAGAATGGTCAGGCTGGCACAGAGATTATAGTCAGAAAGTCTGCAAGCAGACACAGAATAAACGTGAACAAGCCAATGTCAGGGACTACAGAGCTCAGACGAGCCAATCAGAAAATAGAGTAAGATATAACACATTCTCTGGTAAACAGAACAAATCTTATTTCAAAGTTTGTTTTACTTAGTTTATGGGATTTAACATGTATATGTACAATGGCACATGCTGATCCATATACACAGGCACGCAAGCACTAACACACATACAAACTCATACAACAGACCCATATTGACCTATATATACTCTGACACACGTATACTGAACTGTACACACATACACACACTGACCCCAACAAACACAAACTAAACAAAGCATTCTCTCTCACACACTTAGCAGAGTCCTATTACCTATCTCCTTTCCAGCTTTCCTTTCCAGCTACTGCCCTATGACTTCCAAGGACTTCCAAGGAACTGGGGTCTGGTTTGTCAATACTCCATGCACAGAGTGTTAGCTGCTGAGATATAATGTCATGAGTTATACCTGTGGCCTCCATATCTGTTCATTTTGGGATGCAACTATTTGATTGTGCTACTATTTCTTGGAAATGTCCTAGATCCCCAGTGGGTCAGTGCAGTCTTCTTTGTATGTGTAATGATCAGCCACAACATTATAACCACCTTATAAAATATAGGACTTCCTCGTGCTGCCAAATGTGTTGAGGCATGGACACCAAGGGAACTCTGAATGTGTGCTGTGATATCTGGCACCAAGACATTAATAGCAGATCCTTCAAGTCCTGCCAATTGTAAAAGTGGATTAGATTTGTTGTTCCAGCACATCCCATATATTTAGATCTGTGGAAGGCAACACTTTGTGTATGTGACTGGTTTTACAAATTGGGTCATCTACTTGATAACAGTGTGTCAATTAACTTTCAGTTGCATTTTATATGTAAGAAAGATTGGAGTATACATCTGTCTGATTGACCTTGGTGCCTTTAATATAAAATATAGAAAAAGGAGGTTCATGGGTCATGTTATAAGGAGATCAGAGTACTTAACAACTAGATGTAAACATGCATGTATTTGTTTTCCCATGTCATCTTAGGAATAATCAACCTACCCAAAAACCCACCCTAACTGGCCACTTCTTAGAAAATGTTCTAGTATAGCGGGGAGGAAGAGATCAAAGGGTAAAACTTGTATAAGGACAGAACAGTTCTGGGGGCAGTTGGAAGGAGATGAGCCAATTCAGCCTTTGACTCTTTTTTTTTTCATCTGACCATGTGAGTGGAGATGTCTGTGTACAAACATGGAGGACAGAGGGAACCAAGTCATATATACATAAGTATTAATAATGAAAATCATATTATATTGTATTATATTGTGTTCGAGACCTATGTATTAATACAATGTTTTTTATGGTTATACTTACAACAAAACTGTAACGGTAGCCTAATTTAACAACCTACCGTATATACTCGAGTATAAGACGAGTTTTTCAGCACATTTTTTTGTGCTGAAAAACCCCCACTCGTCTTATACTCGAGTCAGTTGTCTGTATTATGGCAATTTTCATTGCCATAATACAGACATGGACCGGGGGCTGTCAGGAAGCTGTAACTTACCTTCACAGCAGCTCCTGTCAGCTCCCTTCCCTCTTCTCCGGTGCATGCAGCTCCCAGGTCAGCTTCCTCTGCAACTCTCGCGAGAGCCGCGGGGTCAGAGCGTTGCCACGGGTTACCGTGGCAACGCTCCGCGCGGCCGCGAGAGTTGCAGAGGGAGCTGACCTGGGAGCTGCACGGACGGAGGAGAGAGAAGGGAGCTGACAGGAGCTGCGGTGAAGGTAAAATACAGCTTCCTGACAGCCCCCCTCCTACAGCCCATCCACTGGACCACCAGGGAGTGAGAGCCCCCCTCCCTGGCCAGCTAACAAGCAGGGAGGGGGACGAAAAAATAAAAATATTAATAATAAAACAAATAATAATAAGGAAAAAATAATTAAAATAATAACATAATAATAATAATACAAATAATAATAAAATAAAAAAAAAATAGTTACCTAAAAAAATAACATTAAAAAAAATATTTAAATAATAATTAATAAAATGCCCACCCCCCACCAATGCTCTGCACTCACACACACACACTGCACATACACACACTGCATTCATACACACACTGCACTGCATTCATTATAAACACACTGCATTCATACACACTGCACTCACACACACTGCACTCATACATACACACTGCACTCATACATACACACTGCACTCATATACACACACTGCACTGCATTCATTATACACACACTGCATACACACTGCACTCATACACACACACTGCACTCATACACACACACACTGCACTCATACACACTGCACTCATACACACACACACTGCACTCATACACACTGCACTCATACACACACTGCACTGCATTCATACACACACTGCATACACACTGCACTCATACACACACTGCACTGCATTCATTATACACACACTGCATTCATGCACATACTGCATTCATACACACACACTGCACTCACACACACACACTGCACTCACACACACACACTGCACTTATACACACACACTGCACTCATACATACACACTGCACTGCATTCATTATACACACACTGCACTCATACACACACACTGCACTCCATTCATTATATACACACTGCACTCATACACACACTGCATACACACACACTGCATTAATATACACACTGCATTAATTATATACACACACTGTAAATAAATATTCAGTTAATATAATTTTTTTAGGATCTAATTTTATTTAGAAATGTACCAGTAGCTGATGCATTTCCCACCCTAGTCTTATACTCGAGTCAATAAGTTTTCCCAGTTTTTTTGGGTAAAATTAGGGGCCTCGGCTTATATTCGGGTCGGCTTATACTCGAGTATATACGGTATATCAATATGTATGTTATTTTTTAAATACGCTTGTCTGTGAGTCTTATTTGTCCACATTCCCTAATAATAATCTAGTAAAAGGGTCATAATTTCTTACACCATGACCCTGCCGCTGGTTGACCAGTTGTCCTTTCTTGCACCACTTTTGGTAGGTGTTAACCACTGGATACTGGGAACACCCCAAAAGACTTGCCACTTTGGAGATGTTCTCACCCACTCGTCTAGCCATCACTATTAGTCCCTTGTCAAAGTCACTCGGATCTTTACAGTAAAGATCACTAGGGCCAAAGGAACTAGGACTGAGTAAAATGTTTCCATTAATAAGTGTTTAATGCTTATTTGTCTAGGTCACCATATTCTGTTCAGTGGCAATGTAGAAGGGAAATGGCATTCAATTGCCCCAGTATAGTAAATATAATCATTTGTCTCACTACATATGAGATGAGGCTAAACTCTTCATTGCCACTCCCAGTTAATAGAAGAACTGGTGACCTTTTTAAGGGCCATTACAATGTCACTTCCAGTTAATACTGTAGTAAGAAGGTGAATATTATCTATTTTCTTTCAGAAACAAGTGGTGTGGGGGTCCTTACTTGGGTTTCTACTGTATCCCATAAAGGTTTTAAAATTAATTAATTATATTTATACATGGTTCTTTAAATTGTGTAACCTAAAGTGTGCTTTGCTGTGCCAATGAGCGAGGTTGTGCATGCAAAGTGTGAGTTTATGGGTTTTACTAAGAAAGTGTTTTTCTCTAGTTTGGGATTTTAGTCCTTGTGTGTTTTTATATTTTGCTTTTATATAAATTATATAAACAGTTTTTTTTCCTAAGCTTTTGCAGCAACATCCCCATACCAGTATGTTTGTCACCTACATTCTAAGGCATAATCTCGTTTCAAAGTTTTCAAAGAGGTGGAGGTGTTTTTCTCTAATTAAATAATTAATTTCAACTCATCCACATATTTTTTTACCATCAGATCAATTTGCCATCAATTAGCATTATATGTTAATTAAATTAGTAAAAGATGAGCTTTCCAAATTTATATATTAATTTAAATTCCAAATAAAACCAATGATTTCAGTTTAAAAGTGGGCATATATTTATATAAAAACAAGCCCATACAACGAATTAATTAGAGAAACATCTTTTTTTTTTTGATGGATTGAGAAATTTAAAATGATTAAAGAGGTATCTACAAACAGTGTGATTATATCAACTATTTAATGCAAACAGGCTTTGCTTTCTATTTAAATGTAGGATTTTAGACTCTAGGTTTTAGCCTAAACAATGCATTAGCTAAACAAAGAGTTTGAATAAATAAATATCATCAAATTTTCCTCATTATAATAATAATAACATGGATTTAGAACCAGGTTATTGTGGTGGCACACTGTTCATAGATTCAGTGTTCTTGGAAATGATTGCATAAAGACATTTTTATGTTAATACACTTCATGCCACTGAAGTACAAACATGATTATTGCACAAAATACACATCTCTCTCGCAAGCTAGCAATAAGTCAGAAAAGCTTCCCGGCCTATGACTAGCAGAATGGACTATGAATAAAATAATTTGGCATTAAAATGGTACAGCTTGATGTAAATTGTTTTTCTAAAAACATCAACTTGATCAAAGAGATGAGAAAATATAACTGAAGTATGCGGTTTGACCTTGCACTGATAGCTTTCAAGAATAAAGTTATTGTGCGAATGTTAAGGCCTAAAAGCAAAACTCGCATCACATTTTGTTATTACATAAGATGATATAACTACATGAAAAAAAATTATAACATGTCTGAAATATGTGTTTACTTAATCTTATACTAATGAGTAAAGATGAGCTAATGTTTCGAAAGTGATTGTTTATATTTCATTTTTTTCCATAATTTCAAATGGATGTGCAAATCATGTTGCACCCAAAGATTCTTTTACATCTGTGACACAGTCTACTGGAGCTGCTTATAACCTCTCTGTTACATTTTTAACCCCTTAAGGACACATGACATGTGTGACATGTCATGATTCCATTTTATTCCAGAAGTTTGGTCCTTAAGGGGTGAAAAAACATCACTATTGAGTTAAATGTAGTTAGATGGATATGACATAGACATAGAGAACTCTGTTAGTGTAAGCCAGTGTAAGGTTCCCTGAGGCTTTTTTTTTCTTCCAAACATCATAATTGCATCGATTTTGATTCCACCAATGTTCTAATTCCTCAAAGGTGACATTGTCACATCAATATTGCCACTGAAAATGTTCAGATCTTGATCCATCACATAGTTGCATCAAAAGTGACACTGACCAAAGTTTAAATCTCTACTCTTGCCTTAGTTGTGCCAAAGTTGGCAGTGAACCTAGACTGTGTACAGATCCTTGCCATAGCCATGTAAATATTGAAGCTAGATGGAACAAAGATCCTCATATCTGACTTAGAGAATTCTTCCAGTTCAGCTATATTAGCCTTTAATTAGAAATTAACTTTGAATTTACTTTGAATTCTAACTTTGTTGAATAACCCTGTTTGAATCAGAGTGAACATGTTATTCACAAAATGTGTGAAAAAGAAAGTTTAATTTGATAGGCATACAGGGCCAATGATACCACCTTAGGGTGCACTGGCACTGGGTGTGCCGTGTTCAGGTACATGGCCCCATGGACTGTGGTAGTGAATCATATTCATCCTTTACACACTCGGACAGGAAGCTGCTTGTTGGTAGCAGTGAAAATCTTCTGTTAGACCAGGTAAAGGACAAAGAAGGCCCTCGACCATGGTCTGCGAGGCATGCTACAATAGGAGGTAATCAGGCATGTAATGGGGCACAGGGGGATAAGACACACAGAAAGGACCTGAGAGGAAGTAAGACACACAAAGGGGCTGTAGGGAAGTAAAGGTCACACAAATGAGTTAGGAAAAGTAATGGACAAACAAAGGGGCTGGGGAAAGGAAGAGACACACGAAGGGCTTGGGTGAAGTAAGAGACACACAAAGGGACTGAGGGAGTAAGAGACACACAAAAGGGGGTTAACAGACACACAAGAGGGTGTAGGAGTTGGATAAGATACACTAAAGGGAGTGTAAGATACATAAAAGGGCAAAAGGGGGAACAAGATACACTAAAGCTGGTGTAGGACACAAAAGATACTATAAAGGGGAAAGACATTCAAAGGGGTTAAGAAACACAAAAGGGGCTAACAGAGGCAAGAAATTAAAAATGGGATTAAGAGACACATAGGTGAATATGCATCTTTGCCTGTGTAGCCAAACATCCTTGTACCTGTAGGCATAAGTTTACTTCAAAATTTGTATTGGCAATATTGCCAACAAATGCACAGCTTCATTTACCCTTAATCCTTCATGGAGGATTACATGCAAGATGGCATTAGAAAATGATATGTAGGAGTTTTGAGATGCCACTGCGTCACTTGTATTCTAGCAATTTTGCTAGCATAATACATAGATTAAATCATGTTCTCTATAAGGTTGTATTAAGTCAAGTTTGTCTTGACAGGTACATTTTAAATTGATTCCTTATACTTCCCTAGTAAAACCTCAGGTGGTTTATAAGCCTTATATTTAAGGTTAATTAATAGCTCAGTGTAAAATATTGTATTATTAATATTTTTACGTGTATTGCAATTTGAAAATTATGGTTTCATGAGAGTTATTGCCACATTTGTAAGAATTCATTTGAAATGCAGATAACTCTAGATTCTAACTAAGGACCTTATATTGCCTTTCAGTTTTTCCTTTAATCGTCAACTCTATGAATAATGTACATCCGTGCATCTACTCATTAGTCAAACTTACACATAGTATTTCCTCTGATTACCAAGCACTCATTATGACTCTTTTCTCTTTGCCATGGGCTATAATCATATCAATATTTTCAGGCTCTCGAAATTATTGTTAATAAAAATATGTGCTTTGCACTAAATACAAAGAATCCGTGTAAAATACCTTAACTCTTTATGTACAGAGTAAAATATTGTTATTTATATTGTAGGATTTGATAAATAAATCAATGGAAAAAAATGTAGAATTTTTAACATAAGATATAACCATAATATTCCAGACAACACATCGTTTTCTGCTTGTAAATAATTACCAAAAATATTTACATTATCATACTAAAATAAATTAAAAATTAAGACTATCACATTGGTTGCTAGCTGATAATTTCTTAACTTTTGCCTATTTGAATAAAACCACAAAAAGAAAGACCAATGGTGTTCAGGTTTTGAGCTAGATACAAAATCAACAAAAACATTTTTGTACAAAATAATCTGTATTCAATTGCAATTGCTCTTTTCGAAGAAAACACACAAAATAAAATATATAGGTAGTGTAACCTACTCACATAAACAGAGACTTCAAGATGCATTGTGTCAGTTTTGATACTTATACATACTTGTTTGAAATAGGTAGATAACTTTTCTGTGAACTATTTTTTATCGGAAATATACATTTTGCAAGAATACAATAATATAATGTAACAAATATAATTCTACCTCTCTAAAAAAGGTATGATTGCTTCCATTTAATTAAACAATTAATCAAGCAAGTTTAAAATAAAAGCAATATTCAAAGTACAGCTCTGATTTTTTTGAGTGATCTGTGCCAGGTTCCATTCGGAGTCTTGCTTAAAAACGTGCTTTAGACTCTTTGTTGAAGTGCTGCAATATGCAGTGATTGAGGAAAATAGAAAGGCAGTCTCTGTGCAAACTACAGGATATATTGTTCCTCTTTTCTTCTTTGCTGTAGTTTTTGTTGTTTACAGCAATTACTGCTAGAGTTTCTTAATCTTTTTGTTGTTGTTCAGTGGTGTTGGTAATAACTTCTTTCCACCTACGTGATTTTCAAGACGTTATAGCTCTTGAGCTCTCAGTCACACTGAGGCGAAAACTAACTTAGCAATCTTCCCATTTAAACATGTTTCTCTCATTTCCATTCTTACAGCGTGATCTGTTTAGTACATATCATATTGTCATCAGCAATCCTGACGTACTTTAAAATTCAATATACTGCTCTGTCTCATTATTCATCCACAAAACCCATTATTAAAGTGACTAAGTTAGTTCTTAACACTATCTGGATGCTGAGCATAGATTCTTCTGTCTCACATGCAAATAGGTTCTGGAAAGGTCTTCTATTCTGTTTGAGAAAAATATTTATCACATTTGATTTGCAGTTAGAAAACAAAAGGTACTTTTGAGATTTAATAGAGACTTTTTTTGTTTATTTAACTTTTCTTTTATGAAAATTACAAATCTGCCAGAATCGCTTTTTCTTTAATTAATTGAGGATCCATTTCATCTTCACCAGGTTGGCCTGCTCCAGCATTATTATTACTATTATTATTATTATTGGCATTTATATAGTGCCAACGAATTCCGTAGCGCTATACAATATTAGAAGAGGGGGGATTTAACAATGAATACGACAATTACAAATTTTTTTTTACAGGAACAATAGGTTGAAAAGGACCCTGCTCAAACAAGCTTACAGTCTAGAGGAGGTGGGGTATAAAACACAATAGCACAGGAAATTGCAATCAAAAAAGATGGGAATGAGGCAGAACTGGAGGGAGAGTAGAGTGCTGCCCTTTAGGAGAGAACAAGCGTCAAGTATGTTGGGCAGAGGTTACTCTGGGAGGCCATAAACTTTCCTAAAGAAATGGGTTTTGAGGGACTTCTTAAGCGATTGAAGACTAAGGGAGAGTTTGATGGTGGTAGGCTGGAAGGGAGCCGCCCGCCTGCAAGAAGTCCTGCAAACGTGAGTTGGCCACGTGTGTGAGAGCAGTAAACAGGAGAAGGTCATGGGCAGAGCATAGAGACTCAGAAGGGGCATACCTATTGATCAGTAAATTATGTACCCAAGTCATTCAGAGTTATCTGGACTCTTCAAATGTGGTTTATAAAATATAAGCAAATCTCTCCTTTGTTGCAATGGTTGTAGGGAGTATGCCTGAATAATGACATCAATGGAGTTGTCCAACACCCTAGTAATAGGTAAGAGCTATACATACAGGTATGCCTCAGTATATCTAAATGAAAGCAAACTAGTAGTACTGTAATATAGAATGCTAATGCTGTTTTCCACAGCTTGATGGCAGATAGTTTGGCTATTATGATCTTGGTTTGACCAACCAAAATGTCTCTGATCATAAGTTCATATGAAATAAATGATCACCAGTAAACACTATATTACTGCCTGTTTGTTTTTTTTCGACATCGTGATAATGAAATTGTATTTTTTCAGGGGTCAAATTCTACTCATATTGTGATACACTCTAGATGAACACTAGGCCTGTATATTGAAAGTTACAGTATTTTCCCTGACATTGCATAAAATATTAAATAAAAGGCTATTTACTGTTTTGTGTATCTCAGTCACTAGGCCAGAAAAAATCTGCCTACATTTATAAAACACCATGGAAATCAAGATGACATTGACCCTTTACTAGATGGTGTTGTGGTATTCTGAGTGTAAAAGTCCTGTTTATTGGCATACTATGCCCAAAAGGACCAGCCTAGCTATGATTGGTTTGAGTGCAACTATTAAAATGAACACAGGTAGCTGCTAGGTGATCTGCTCTTTTCTTTTGGTGCTGAGTGTCAGGGTGGCGGTCAGGTGCCCGGGACCCAGACACTATCCGGGCGGCGGTGCAGGACTGGGTCCCAGTATGCCTGATGTTCAGAGTAGGAGTCACAGTGTGGAGGTGGATTAGCAGGGTCTGGTGCAGGGTAAACGCACGCCCCCTGGTGTTGAGCACCAGCGTTTGTGCAGCCACATAACGAGACCCTGAATCAGCTTCTGCGGATAACAGGAACTAGGAGCTTAGAAATTAAGCAGACCTCCCAGGAGCTGAATAGGGAGGCTCTGCAGCAAGATTGTATCCAGTACTAGAAACAAGGCAAGACTAGAGATAGGCACCAAACATGAAAACAAGACAGAACTAATAGAACCCAGAACCAGAAAAAGATAGTAAGCTAAACCCAGAACATATACACAAGACATGAGGAAAACATAAATATAACATGGGCATGACTGGACAAGACTGTACATGGACTGAGTATACAAACTAAAACAAGACAAGATAACAAGAGGTTAAATAACTAAGTACTACATACAGTGGTGTATCCTGGTTTTGTGCTGCCCTAGGCAGGACAAAACTCAGGCGCCCCTCTCCCCCCTCCCCGCGACACCCCCACCCAACCGTTCCCCCCCCCGTCCCACCTTCTAAATACACACACACACACACACACACAAATTCATTGACAGATACGCATACACTAGCTAACAGACACACACACACAGTCAGACACACACACTCACTAGCAGACACACACACTCACTAACAGACACACACACACACTCTCTGTCAGACACACACACTCTCTGATATATAATATATTATATAATAATATATAATATAATATATAATATAATAATATATAAAAATAATATTATATAAATATATAATATAATACAATAATATATAATATATATAATATAATAATATATAATATATTTAATATATATTATATTATTATATTATATATTATATATTATTATATTATAATATTATATATATTATATATAATTATATTATATATTATTATATTATATATATTATTATATTATATATTATATATTATATTATATATTATTATATTATATATATTATATAATATTATATTATATATATTATATAATATTATATTATATATATTATATAATATTATATTATATATATTTAATATATATAATATAATATAATAATATATAATATATAATATAATAATATTAATAATATATAATATATATAATATAATAATAGATAATATTAATAATATATAATATAATAATATATAATATAATAATATAATATAATAATATATAATTAATTTAACCTACCCCCAGCCTCCTTACCTTTGGGAATGCTGGGGGGGTTTCTTTATCTCCCTGGGGTCTAGTGGGGCTGCCGGTCGGGCTGCTGGGCTGGTTGCTGGGTGGGCGGCTGGCGAGGGAGCTCTTCCTCTGAGCTCTCTGCTCAGCTCCCTCGCGCGCCGCAGAGTGAGGCTGGGAGCCGGAAGATGACGTCATATTCCGGCTCCCAGCCTCACTCTGCGGCGCGCGAGGGAGCTGAGCAGATCCTCAGAGGAAGAGCTCCCTCGCCAGCCGCCCGCCCAGCCCATCAGCCCGACCGGCAGCCCAGTTAGCCGCAAGGCTAACAAGGCACTTGCCCTGGGCATTTGGGGGCGGCGTTTTTTGCCGCCCCCTGGAAAATGCCGCCCAAGGCAAATGCCTTGTTTGCCTTGCGGCTAAAACGCCCCTGACTACATATGGAAATCATGGGGATTTAGTCTCACTATATGATCATGCATTGCATAAGCCTGCCAACAACGCCAATGTACCCCATATCTGGCAGGTCCTACACTGCCTAATGTATGCTAAAACAACCAAAGACATATATAGCACTTACCTGCAAGAAAGGGCAGAAGCCTTGAGGAGCTGCCTGCAGGACACTGAAACAAAAAGGAATGATGGAAAACAAACGGGTGTGGCAAATAAAAAAAACATTTAAATGAATCCAAGAGACAGGGAAATCCAGGGACGGACTATAGGAATGAACCCAGAAATCCCAGCAAAAAGAAAACCAGACATAGAATAGAAAACAAAAAAAAAACAAGAAAAACTAAACATGAATTGTAACAAGAGTACTGGATACCAGAGGCCATTGCCAGACATCTCCACAGAACAGAGCAGGACGTGACACTGAGGGCATAAACCATGAAATAAAGGCTTGGACCCCAGTATTTACTTAACAAAAAGGCTGGAATTTAACAAAATATTATGCATTGGGTCTCCCAGACTCCAACATTAACCAGCAATATTCTCAATGGCTAAGAAAGGGAGGTTAAAATGAAGAAATACGCTTGCTAGGATGATGATTTATATCCCTTCCTTAAGTCTGCTTGTAGTGGTGGGAATGTTCGTAGTAGACCAGCAAATGTCTCCTATCCCTTCCTTTTGTTTCCTTTGTTGTGGATTACAAGATAATCTAATTACAGAGTTAAGGCTCCCCCTAGTTTAATAATAAAAAGAAATGCTGATGCCCAGTCTCCTGCTTATATCTTTACAACCAATGAGAGCTCAATCCCTTAAGCCTCAATGAAAACTAATTCTCACCATTTAGAGTGGATATGCTTTCCTCTAGTCCTAAATAGTGGTAGCTATGGGTCCCCAACCTACTTGTCACAAACCCTCCAGAAATCTGAACTAAATGCAACTATGCTAAAAAAAAAAAAATCCTGATTAAAGCAAACCTGTTGTGAAATATTTAACTTCATCTAAATTATCCCAAATACATTGAATACACCATATATCATAGAAATCCATGACGTATTCAATGTAAAGTATTGTAGGCTTAGGCTTAAGGCTATCCTAACTATAAGATAAGGCAATGGACTAATGAACTAATGAAAGTATTTAGAAAATTGCCGTCACATTCTATGTTTCTATGTAGTAATATCTAGCCTTACTTCCGTTCCAATGCCACCATTTACTCAGCTTTGTGAGCGCTACTTCTCTTGTAACAAATGACTGTTGTAACAAACGTCTGTCTATCCTCAGCTCCTCCAATGGCCTTCCTTGATTTTCCCTGCTTGGGAATTCTTTACCAAGAAGGCCCAACTTCCTCAGTGACACCAACATGTTGGCATTATAGTGCTTACAGTACCAGCAAGGGGGTTTCCATAGCAATTACTTTTCATGAGAGAGCAGAAAGTGGTATTTTCTGCTCAGCCACATCTGTGATATTATTGTTTGTATATGTTTTCTTTTATTATATTTATACAGTTTATGTTTATCTTCCAGCTTCTAGTTTCGGCATAGGTTAAAGCTTATAGAGTGCAGGGAAATTGTTTGTGAGGTCAACACCGGCTGATTTTTTTGCAGCAATGTAATGAAGACAAAACATGTTGCGGGCAATGCAGAAATACATTTTATATACAATGAAACAGCAGTTATGTGATATTCAAACAGCAAAAAAGGTGGTCTCTATCCCACAAAATCTACAAGGTTGGACATACAAACAATGTGCAAAAAATGAAATAATCCATTTTTGAGCTACATATCGTTTCTGAACCATCTATATTTAGAAGGAGTCGAAATATCCTTAGCTGCAGTAAATGAATACACCATTAGCACACACTGAGAAAAGCTTTATGATGTCTATCAGGTAAATACCTGGTAAGATTTAATGACTCTATCATTTATAAAAGTCATTGTACCCAATAGTATTAACTACATATCTATATTTTATAAAATTTCCAGGAAAACAAAGGTAGATTTATTCTCATAGCAGATATACCACTTCTGTACTCTGCATATTATGTGATACCTACCACCATTTGTTATTTATGTAGATCGTAGCATCTTCTGTCTGATTGATGTGTAATGCCTTCTGAAATCCAACAAGGTCATACAGACGGGTAAATAGAATGTGCTTTATAATACTATATTTAATTGATGTTTCAGTTGGAATAAAGCATATAATTAATATGCTTAAATTATAATATTAATAAGCAATCAATCTTGAAACCAAGTAAAAATATTGCATTTTTGGAAGAATATTTAACGGAGAAAGTGAAGACTAATGCACTTTTCTATTGCACCTGTGTTAATTAGAATACATATTGCTCCACTTCAGTTCCATTTCCGTATTTGAAGCTGTTGTCAGTGCTCTCTCTCTGGGGATTTTTTGTGATTGTACTGTATCTTGCATTACAATAGACAACTGTAAATGCAGAGTGTTAAAATCTTAGAATGCACAAAGCAGGAACTACTTCCCGTGAAGATAAACATAACAAGTAAATTATAATTTAAGTGCATTAAAAAATGATATGTATAAATTATTGACACCAAGTGCATGTGAATTGGTAAAGTTGCATACATAATTTAAGTGGACACAATTTATATTGCAGGCTAATAATTTAGTCTTTGGATATATCTGAACTAGTTACTCTTGGAAGTCAGAAATAAAGCCTAGTGATATATATTAGCACTCACTATTTTCAATACAAGTGCATATTTTGCATTATGGAAGTAGAATTTGTTAAATTTTGCCACAAACAGTATTTATTTGTTACTGTAATTCCACTAAACATTAAAAAAAAATCTAGGATCCATAAGATACCCTTAGATTTACAGCTAAACATGTTGATTATCCTCAGCCCCATTACAACAGGAGGAAGATTTAACAAAATAAAACAATGTATAACTCATAGGGGGTCAGTGAATAGTCCACCTCTTTGTGTTGTGTGGTGGTGGATCAAATATATTATGTGTAGGGTACCAGTGAGCTGGCCCCACCGTTTCCACCTCCAATAGGCTAGAGTAGTGAGTCCCATACCAGTCCTCAAAGCAGCCCTGTCAGTCCAGGATTTAGAGATTACCCAATTGAATCTAAGGTGTTTTTAGAAAAAAAAAAAAAAAAAAAAAGCACCTTAGACACAACAGGGCAATCCCTAAATCCTAGACTGGTAGGGGTGCCCTAGAGACGGGTTTGGGTATCACTGGGCTAGATGGTCTTTATTTTTATTATTTTACCATTCTTTTTTTTCCTTTAAGGATACCTGCACTTAGTATTTTCACTTATGCTTTTTTGAAAGAGCATACAATTCTGTGTATACATTGTGCACATTCTGACTGACGATTGTCTGTTCCTGTCTATATAATTTGGCTATCACAAAATGTGCAATGCACATTTTTGTGTTGGAGTTTCTTGTGAAAGCAACCATCTCTTTCTATGCTTTGCAATATTAAGACAAATTAAAGCTAAGAAACATTACTTGTCTGAACGCCTACACATAGTTTAGCAAACAAATTCTGATTCAGATGGAAGCAATTTGTATTCTAGCCTGATCACAATGCATTTAGATATTGGTTTCTCCTTTTAAGTATTTGGTGTGCCCTTATGAACTTGTCACCTCTATATACATTTATCAGAAATGTATATTAAAAAAAACCTTAACAAGGCCACTGCTTCGCTTGTACATTTAATGGCTGTCAACCTCCTTATTTTGTTATTTTGGAGTCATGATGAATAATCTGGTCTTTAAGCAGGCGTTCCTTTAAATTATGTATGCCACTTTACTGACTCAGATCTATTTCTCTTCAATAATTTATACTTTTAATTTTTTAATGCACCTAAATTATCATTAATTGTTATGCTGATCTTCAACTCAAGCAGTTTTTGTAACATGCGTAACAATATTTTATCACTTTGCTTTTACCATTGTTTATTATAATGCAGTATCTAATAGCATTACTGTAGAAAAGGCAATGAAAGTAATGGCTAATAAAAAAATTAATAGGTAGGTTTTTACATTATTTTAAATCTTTTTATGTGAGACTGGGAACTCTCTTTTTAAAGAGGGGCATTGGTCTGGCTCAAACCTCAAGTCAGCTCCTGAAAAGACCCAGGTGTGATTTTACCACTGGTCCGTTGTTAGTCCTAGTTGTGTGATGGTCTACAGAGGAAGCAGTATTTGAAGTGTGTCCCTGAAGTTCCAGCACTCAGCAGTGGTGTGCCTGGACATTAGTGATTACAGATAGCATGCTGCAAAAGGAATGCTCACATCAGCATTGGTCTAGCTGCAAAGTAGTCCCCACATGCACACTATATGATGAACTGGGCTTCTCTCACTGCGTCTTGTTATCACTTCTCCAAATGAAGCACCAATTAATGAAGGAAGCATATTACATCATATCCTCTCCTCCTCTATTAACCAGACCTTTGTAGAATAAAGAAGCAGGGAGATCGGTATGAAATGAGAGAAAAGTGACTCAATGTTGCTCACAGCAAACAGCATACCACCAATCTGATCGAGCATTTATGGAATGCTCTGGGACAACAAATCCATCCAAGGAGGCTCCATCTCATAACTTGCAGGTCTTAAAGGATCTGCTTCTAATGTCTTGGTGCCAGATGCCACAAGACATTTGCAGAGGTCTTGTGGAGTCTATGCCTCCACGCATCAGAGCTGTTTTGGCAGCACATGATATTAGGACTTTGATTTTATCAGTGTATGTAAGTAAGTATTCATATATACTTGCATTTTGTTTTTGTATGCTGATGACTGTTTAATTGTGTGTGATTGGGTAGCCTTATGCATGTGTAGGAATGTGCTGATATATAGTCATATAGTTTGGATTATCAGCCAAAGGACCATGAGGGACAAGAAGGGTTTGCATAAATTGAAGGGTAGGCTTTGGGTGTGTCCAAGAGCGCCATCTTGATTGAGGCGTAATGAAATTTGTCTTTTGAGCTCCAGTGTCAGGTCTATTTGGGACATAGCAACACCATTGTTTTTAAATATATTGTTTATACACTCAGTCCACAAATAAATTAAAACACCAGGATAGGATTCAGAACAGAAAAAAATATATAACTGAGAGAAAGGACTAATGTAATGACATATCACTGTGCACTTTCTCTACATTTCATTATCCATTTCCATGGAACCTGACTGCTACATGGAGGAAAATGATCAGTGACATGTGAAGTCAATAAGTAAGTTGTAGAAGGAAGATACTTGGGTATGGATACAAAGTTACCATCATAAATACTAACCATCCACGTACATAAACATCCTTTTATTCACAAACACATGGACACACGCAATAACCCTTCATATTGACACTGCATGCTAAAAACAAAATCACATATTTGTGATTGCAATTGAGACCCAACTTATAGATTTGCACTTACTGAATTGCATTACTTATCTTTCAATATTCCTAGCATAAAGTAGAGTCAAACCTATGACACAATTGTGTGAAGGATTTAGAATGACCCAACAGAAATTGGGGTGGTAGCATTCTTCGTTGTTCCTCTCCTCATTTACCAAGAGTGCTGAACATTATCTTGGTTTTCTGTGTTTTCACACAAAGACTTACCAATACCATAACAGTTATTAACTAATTATATTCTAATCATTCAAGGTTGTCAACCTAATGTGAACTTGAGATTCTTCCCCTTCACCCTTCGCTCTGAGGAGGCAATTGGAGACTTGTCTTTATGATAGATGCTTAGTATTGCTGTTCTTGGCACATGTACGTTTTTTATTATTCTGCTTTATCTTATTTTGCTTTTCTGCTACTTGAAATATTAATGATCCATTTTAAAGTTTAGACTCATGTTTGAATCCGTGTGCACCTTATTGTTCTTACTTTCTCCAACTGCCTTATAGCAACTCATGCATATGCATTGTTTTAATGTTCAAAACTAGACCACCACCATATTTAATCCTGCAAGTAGACAGTAAGAGTGAAATACGTAGCAATGAAATAACTGTGCATGGTATGATATTTTTGAAGTTTGGCATTCAGCGTATATCATCTGTAAAATTACAAGTCAGTGAAAATATATATAAAAAAAATAAAAAATGCAAAACAGCCATAAGTTATTTTTGTGCTGTTGGGTGGAACAACCTTGAAGTGTATGTAGTTCATTGAGTCAAATAGAGCAAAGAAATTATATTGTGAGATATGCCTCTCTACAGAAGTATAACATATAGACACTTTTTAAGTCATGAAATATAAACTCTAAATAGTATTAGCAAATAGCTATTACTATAAGGAATAGAAAATGCAGAGGTAGCATTGCAAATGTGGTTTAAATGGTTTCTCAAACCCTTTTTGTATAATATAGAATAATCCCATAATAATCCCTTATTGTTCTTCCCCCAAAAGTGCATTTTAAAAGAGGTTTAACTTGCCTTAATCCAGTTCCGGGTGAAGCTCTTGGCGCTGCTCGGCTCACACCTTGATTAATTAATTAAAATTATGCCTTCATGTCCAGTGTTTTAAGCTGAAACACTGCACATCCAGACACCTACCTCCTTGACCACTTCAAAAGGCAGAAGCCCACAACATACACAAAGAGGAAAACTTCTGTTAAGCATGTTAACTCTATATATTGGCTGTCACATTCTTTAGCATTACATATAAATTATAAAATCACTTTGTTAAGTAGACCTTGTCATCAATCTATCAACCTACCAATTTCGGGGTCCTGTCCCCCAATTCCAATTTAGTGCCTTTGTGTCTGTCCCACATCTGTCATAAGACGCGCTTGTGCTGTGCAGCGGGCACTTGGACCATACAGAGAGAACTTCATCATCATTCTCTGCATGGTCTTTCTTGTTGGGTTCTTGCCAGGAGGCCATCTGTCAACATGGTATGCTTGTTTCCAGGCTAACCCGCTATTTCAGTGGCCATACACACCCACTTGCCAACCCAATTCCATACTTCCCAGTGTTGAGAGTTATGCATACACATATATACAAAGATACAGATGCACATACACATATAAAAACACCTATAATCAATATGATTTGAGCAAGGGGTGTATTAAAGAGAAAGTTGCACGTCAACATACAATCTCTTGGTACAAAAGAGCATATGTACTGGGATTTCAACTGAAACATATAAAAGTTATCAAACTTGCCTTACCTTTACATATCAAGAATTTATTCTCATCAAAATACTTTTTTTTTTTTTTTTTTTTTTTTTTAGAGGACCACTCCGGGCACCATTGCAACTTAATCTCAATTAAGTTGCTTTGGTGCAAGGAGGTCCCAGGTGCTAGAAAAGGTATGCACAGGTACATAATGGGGAGCATGTGATAGGCTAAGAGCATCAGCTGCGTAGGTCTGAGCATTGGACCAGAAAGGGATGAGATGGAATTGAGTCTAAAGTTAAACAATTTATTAAAGAATTTATATATTAAGATAAAATGGCTCATCGGAGCTTCTAACCCCATAACAACTTTATTGTGATGAAGTTGCTATGGTGTCCGGAGTTTCCCTTTCATTAATAAACAAAAAAACTAAATTGAATTGTGTAAAGAGTACATATATTATAACAAGTACTGTTCTCCTTTAATGGACTTGATGCATTTTAATCACCTTTACTACTGTTATTCTTTGCAAGACTGCAAAATATAACAAGTCATTCTATCTAATGATCATCTAAGATCTCATAATTGCATGTGAAAAAGTTGTAATTCAGACAAGAGCTGTTTTTCCTCATAAACTTGTAGGAAAGCATTTTTACTTCAGATAGAGCTACTAATTTTAGCTAGGCTTCTTGTATTTTACTGAAACGTCATGATTAGGATGCCATTTCAAATGAATGGTAAGTGTTTTTAAGCTTTACAAGTGTTACTCGTTCTAAGTAATACTTGAATTCAGGGAAATGGATTCAGAGTCCCGGCTGCAATGCAAAGCCATTACATAGAAGCTTAGTGGGCCTTTCAAAATCCACGCTGAAGATCTAGGTACAGAAACAACAGCATTTTCAAGCACAACATAAACATTAAATGTTCTTCTGTTTCAGTATATTCCTAATCAAATAGCTCGCATTGCCATCTTGCAGAAGCAACAGGGTGGCATCCAGTGGATGTTGCTGAAACATGCACTGCTCTTATATTTGTTGCTCCAAAGATTTTCCGTTTCCCTACCATTGTTTTTACGTTCTTTTTGTTTGTTGCTTATATATAATTTAGTTTAGAGCAATACAGATCTATCAATACATGGAAGTATGATCAACTACAGAAAATAGCTGAATTTAGATGAAGGATTTATTTAATAAAAGTGAAATGGAACACATTGAAAACTGAATTGCAAGATTTGGGCTAAAATGGACGTAAGGTAAATGTTCTTGTTAAACTATAGTCATCACAACTTCGGTGTTTTAGCTGGAATTTTGAACAACATTTCACCAGAATTCACCATTAAGTTAATAAATTCCATGAGATTGAAAATTTCTCACCTCTATAAATATATATTTATACTGAACAATGATGGTAATTTCTTATTTCATTATTATAACTGTCTGTCTATTATCTATCTATCTATCTATCTATCTATCTATCTAGAGATGGTATGGTAATTATCTAAAATTAAAAAAAAAAAATGTATGTTTTTATATCTTAAAATATATATTTTTTTTTTTGTAGTATATATTTTTTACTGATTGTTACATCGTGAACATATGTATTTATATTCACGATGCTAATTAAGCCAAAATAGTTTTTTGGAATTTCTTATCACATATATAAATATGTGCAAAATTTGGTTTAGGCAATATACCCCATTTTATCAAGTTTTAAGTATTTTCAAAAGTAGTTGTTTCTTTTTCTCTTTTTTTCTAAACAAATGAGCTGCCATGAAATAAGTTTCAAAGTGGTAAATACCCCCATTTATGTAGGGGTGTATATGTTTTTTGTTCCCTAATCCGGTTTTTAGATGGATTTTTAGTGGTATTATGAGAATGTGTGCTGCCATTTTAAGAAAAGAAATTGTCTTTTTTATTTAGAATTTTAAATGTATATATCTACTTAAATTCATAATGCTAATTGAATAAAATAAGTTTTTGTAGAGTTTCTTATTGCCCACAGAAATATGTGAAAAACTCGGTTTAGGCAATATAACCCTTGTTCCAAGTTTATATAAAAAAAAAAATAAAAAAAAAAAAAATATATATACATATATATATATTTTTTTTCTTTTTAATATCTGAGACCCCATTTCTATCAGTTAGCACTGGGATCAGCAGTGCTACTAATAAGAGACTTATTTTGGACTTTGAAATGTTGATGAGAAAGGTTGTATTGATTTTAAAATGGTGGGTAACATGGACTGGTGTATATAAGACACAGGACAGTGGGAGGAAGCATCAGCCGTTTGACAAAGCCCTGTGGGTGGGGCGAAATGCATTACGGACCCGGAACCAGGAAGTGATTTGGAGACAGTCAGCAACAGCAGCCAGGATAGCAGCCGGAATATTTTTTTACATTACATGAGTATATGGAACTTTCTTTGCGGTTTCCTGAGGCTGGTGAGCAGACTAACTACCTCCACAACAAGTTTTGCTGTTTTTAAATTTAAATTAATAAAGTATACTTACCTGAGATCCGGATTGCAAGCTTCCTTTCCACGGATCCCACGCACTCTAGGGGCTGATCCTCCCTGAGTGCTATAGCAACGAGTGGTGCTTTTACCACTCCAATCTTGTGAGTGTAACACCTAAAAGGCACCTCTGTTTGCTTTATTCTATATATTTATAAGTTAATTACTATGCTGCACTAGGAGCTCTTTTTTCTGTTTTTGTCTCCTTAATAGGTGTCAGAGTGATTTCCAAGTTTGCAAGTATACCTACAGATTGTGCTTTGTTTCACCACAACCACTGTTTGGTTTTCAATTATTTGTATTTCCACTCTGTAAACACCTCATTTTATGTACACAGGGTTACTTTCACTCTCTATAAGAGGTCCATAGTGAATACGAATTTATATATATATATTTTTATTTATTTTTTGCGCACCATCACCACTGTAAATTATCTAAACTCGTTAACTAGTACATTATCATAAAACTCCTGTTTTGAATAAAACTAAATAAAATAATTGTAATAAATAATTAACTGATATCCAGTATATTAGCTTTCTATATTAAGGTAGTTTGTACTCTTTTTGTACATATTACCCCTACTATTTGCTTTAAAACTATTATTAGTTATTTCTGAATGTTGTTTTCATTAATTGACAACTTTATATTTACTGTCACTATTGTATTTAGATTTTATTTATGTAATTACAGCAATTAGTCATTTTCCGAAATCAGTAAACAAATGTTCATTTATTTGCATGTTAAATAAACTGGATGGATAGGTGAACTTTTCGTAAATTCATAGTAATTAACTATATGAAATGAATTAATACAATTTATATTTAATGTGCTGCATTCCACTGATATTAAGAAATATGAAATCACAGCACAAAATGAGTGCAAGTGGTAATAATTATTGTTATTGCCAATTAATCAAGACTTAACCATTTGTATACTGGAGATGTACGTAACACAATGTTGCCACCCACCCCATGTGTTTCCTATTAAGGGTTAATTTGTGTGTAGAAAAATACCCCTCTCTGTCTCATTAGAGATTTTGCCTTTTAGTTAAAAGCAGTGAGGTGAATTGTTAGTGCAGGACTTACCTAAGAGGTTTGCCTTGATGTGGCAAGTGAGCTTACACTTGAATGGCCACTGGAGTGATACTAAAAAGCCTGTAGATGTTTAAATGTGCATAGGGATTTGGGATAGTGCACAATTCACTTTTTTCTTTCTTTTTTTTTATTGTTCGTAACATGCTGCAAAGAATATGCTTCACGCTCATCAAACATTTAAAGGTTCGACCAAATTTCCAAAGGTGTAAAATGCATTTCTGTGCTATGTCATATGCATATGATACACATATATTTTCCCTTCAATGAGGGATCCAGAGTATTAAAATAAATAACAGTTCGGTTATTTTTGCTATATCCCATTTTAAATAGGTTTCAAAACATATTTAATAAAATATTATGGTGAGACAGGTAAACATGTAGTTACAGAAGGCCTATAAAGGAAATCATTTGCAACAATTTTCCTCAGAGCCGTCTTATTTTTCCTCATATCAAAGAAAGATTTTACCATTACTTGGAGAGGCAATATTGAATGTGAGGTGCTGTCAGCCGTCAGTTTATCTTGTCGCATGTTTTTCTATGCATATCTTACCCTTCACAGAGTAAAACGTACACACTGTATAAGGCTACATTTACTTGAATCAACAGAATAATTCATACAAATAAATGTAACATTTTATAGATGGCAAACATTAAATGTGACCACTACCAAAAGATGGAATGCAGAAACATAAAATATGTATGAAATTATGTAAATAAGCTGGAAAAAGTCTTCAAGCTAAACTTGTCTAGCAGTGTTTTGATGCTTTGCCAGAAGCGAAATAAAAGCAGCATTGAGAACTCTATTTGGACATCTGTTTTTTTCCAGGAAAAGATTTTGGAAGGAATTCTCCTATTGCTGCCAATTGGTTTCTCAGAGTCAATAGCCTTTTCACCTGTTTACTGACAGTTTGGGAAAGTACTAATATTTAATAGCATTTTAACTATTCTCTGAGCAGGTGGTAAATGGGCCAGCAAAGGAAGCTCACCTTAATACTAATTTATTTCACTTATTCACAAGGTAATACCACAGGGGAGGAATCATGGTATATTCAACTATTTCTCTGCCGTATCAGTTCTACAGTTCCTTCTGTATGTATTTCAAGGTCCTACGAAAAAAGAGCCATTTAGGTTCCACTTACACACACACACACGCACAAACACAAACACGCAATGCCTACTCTTTCGTCTGTAACTGAAAAGTTAACATACACAACTAGTGTTTTTTTCTGTTTCATTTGCAAGATGTTTGGCTACAAGAATGCATTCATAAAAATATGTTAATTGAAAAATAACTTAGTATATTAGTTGCATAAAAAATACCGTTAACACAACAGGAATACTGATATGTTATAAATCAGAGACATATATATATATTTTTTTAAATGCAGATCAACATCATTCATTTGGTACCACAAAGGTAAAATACATTTGTATTCCTTTATGGTAAAAATTCATCAGCTAAAAATGGGCAAGTGAGCTTTCATAGCATACAGCATTACAAATGACATTTTCTTAGCTACTACATTATATAAGGCTCAGACTTGTGTGCGCATTTGTTTTTTCCGTTTTCCCAAACATAAATGATGGGTTCTCAGGAGAGACATTGAATGTTTGTTTTCCTAGTTTACATAGAACCACTGGCCTTAAACTTTTGGTTTGCTTAAAAACCACTAATAAAACTTTCTTTCACATTAGTACTCCTACTGACAGCCCTTTATTTAACATTTTCCCCAAATAGCAGTCGGCCTTAATATAGATCATTAATATATAATGTGTTTGTTGTTTGTTTCACCTCTGTCATGTAATGGTAATACATGGAGATTAAACAAGAGGGAGGTTGTTAAACAGTGGCCTACAATGTCCTCTATGACTAATTGTGACACACTGAAACCTCCAGTGTACAGTCTATCCCACGACAATCATTGGGTTTTTACTAAAATCTGTTTATACCTCTTTCACAATTTTTTTTTTTTTGTGCTATATTTGTATATTTGTATGGTGATACAGTACTGTTCTAGACTCTTTTTTTAACACCTCATTCCTTGGCTTGAAAGTCTTCTTTATGTCGATCTTGTTTCCACACAAATATGGACAACATCATTAGGTGTTATCATTGTGCTTGTATCCAATAGCCAAGACATTGGGTGCAGATATATGTGGAGGTCTTGTCCCTTTATCAATTTAAAATACCCACAACATAAACAGTGCAGGAGTATAATATGTAGCTAAGAGTATACATCACATCTATGACTCCTGCCGTTTGTTTGAGCATGGCCCTCAGCACCTTTTGCTCCTGTACATCCAACTTGTCTCGCTCTAACTACTTGTTTGTTAATCCTCCTATTTTAGAGTGCTAGGAAATTTGTTGGAGCTTAATAATAACTGTATATATTAATATGTATAGCAAAAAGGAACTACTCTTAATTATATAAGCAAACAAAGGCACCAAGGTATACACAAAAAAAAATAATCATACAAAATAAAAAATATATAATTTTATATATATATTTGTAAGTACATTTAGCTCCATAAACAAAGTTAACAGAACTACGGTTGTATTAAAATGTTATTATTAAGCCCAAAGCGATATTAGTAAAGAAAATAAGAGTCAGGGGGGTTGATGACTTTCCCTCTTTGAATTATTTGAACTATGGCTACTTAAATCTTTTTGTCTCCTTAGTCAAAACTGTTATTCTTTGCAATTTCCTGTTTGTCATATTTCTTCTCTTCAATCTGCTGATCAAAGATACTGCAGTTTTTTTCTTTTTTAAATCCTTTTTATGGCCTAATTTTTATGGTTAGTGTTTTAACAGGCTTGTAGTCTCAAATCACCTTTTTCTATGACCTCTTAAGGCTTTCAATCTTCCATCTTTCGGCTCCATTCTCTTGCCAATGCCTTGCAATTTATTAAAAATGGATTGAACACTGCAAAAAATATTAACAAAGTTCAGCAGTTCACCAGATTTAATGTACAAAATTATTTCTCCAGTCATGTTCATGTCACAGGAAATTCTTCAAATACTGAATCTATCTGAGGCAATTTCAGCTGGTTCTAAAGCAAGGAAGAGCGCAGGGCTTTTCAACACTCTGTGGCAACTTTGTTTTGAAGCAGTCTAAATAATTCTGTGAAGGGATGCATTTGTTTATCTTACTTTAGCTCTGTCGAGAAATCTGTGTTAGGCCTCTTTGTTATTCCTTTGAAAATCTTCAGTTTGATTCCAGTCTGTATCAGTGTTTACTTAACCAAACCCTAGACACAGTCATAAGAGAGACAGCAGGGGATCCATTAGCAACACATACTTTCTTTATTTTATCCGGTACAAAATTGGGATTATAGATAGTATTAGAAATCCCTTTTTTTTTTTTAGATTTTACTTGTGATTCTTTATTGGTTCTGCATTGCATACAAAATATGTTTTACTGAATATGTTTGTAAATGAAAAATAAGATAGGGAAGAATTGCATTATCATTAGTAAAATAGTATTATTGTATATGCAGCCAAACCATGGTTGTGACACTGGACAGTCCCCCGATATAATTCAGAAGTCCAGAAATGATCAGAATCTCTAGTGAATAACGTGAACAGGGGATCTGCTAAAATGGACAATATAAACTCCTAATGCACTTCTGAGAAATCAGCACTTCTATAAAGTGTCTGGGTTGCACACTCCCAGCTGTCAATCTGCCCCAACACAAAGGGGAAACTAATGCTTCTCGAAAAGAAGCATTAGATTCAATACATCTCTATGAGAAGCATTGCAGGCATACTGTGATGATTATCATGCATGTTAAATGTTTCCCAATTATTCGCTACAACAGCGGTTCCCAAACTGTGTGCTGCGGCACCCTGGGGCACCGCAACGGGCATGCAGGGGTGCCTCAAAATATTTCCCTGGTGCTATGATCATATGATCATAGTACCGGGAACTGTGCCTCGCTCTCCCCTGCCGGCACTGCAGGATGGGAGGGAATATCAGAGATCTCCCTCTCCGGCCTGCTAGCACTGTAATGCTGACAGCCGTCAGGGAGGGAGAGAGAGAGGACCCGGGGGAGCTCTAACCTGCAGCTCCGCCGTGTTCTCCTCTTGCGAGCTCGAAGTGTTTCTTCGGTTACCACGGCAGTGTACTCTAGCAGCTCCTGAGGTTCACTGAGTTCACTCTCACCACTTGGACCACCAGGGCTTCCTCACTGACCACCAAGGATTAGTACTGTCCCCCCTCCCAGGCAAATGTAAGCAGGGAGGGGGGATATCAAAATTCTTTCTTTTTTTTTAAATTCATTTAAAAAAATATATTTGTATTAATTTACCCTCCAATCCCACAGACCAACAATAATTCTCCCCATACACACACACAGTCCCACATACACACAAACAGTCTCCCTTATACACACACAGCCCACCCTACACACATAGTCCCCCATACACACACACACAGCCCCCAAAAAACACACACTGCCCACACAATACGCACACACTGTACCCCTCATGCACATACTGCACCCTTCAATGCACACACTGCACCCTAATACACACACACTACATCCTTCACAAACACAATGCTCCCCATACACTCAATGCACCCCTCACACAGCAGGCTGTAGTGGTTGTTGTGCCTGGATTGTTTCTTTAAATAATCTACCAGTGCCCCTTCTGAGATTATGTTCTGGATCCGCCCCTGACAGGGAAGGAAACATTTCTGCTTCACAGGGGCCCAGTATATGCTGCAGCGCTGTACATGTATACAATCTACACATTTTTTTGACTTGGGGAACCTTGGAAAAATTTTGAAACACTAAGGGCGCCTTGAACCTAAAAAGTTTGGGAACCATTGCTCTATAAAAAAGCATTGGGTCAGCAGGAGATTATCATCACCTGTGACCTCCCATAGGTGACATGGTTTGCTACAATAACGTTTTAATTGTAGCTAGGCATGTTTTAACTTGTCAAACAACTGAACAACAGCATAGTCAATATCCTCTTCAGTGCCCATAGAAGAAAAAAGATATGAATTTAAAAAAATAATAATCATTACATTTCAAACGGAATTAACCATTGAAACATTGTAGAAAAACTGTGTGTCTGTCTCCTGCAACTGGACTCATATTGAACTTAAACCAACACTAATAGATACATCCTATTTATTTATAGAGTACATTAAAGGTGGAATATCTTGGCTTGTCTCATGTTATGGTACACTCAAAAAGTATAACCATGGAATGTGGATAAAGAAAGTGAGCATGTGGACTTGTGTATCCTCAGCCTCTTCTTCAAGCATTAGTTAGATTAAAAACAAAAGAAGGAAGGTATGTAGATGAGGATAAAGGTCTAGCTGACTGCCTCAATGAATATTTTTGTTCGGTATTTACAGCTGAAAATGAAGGAAAGGGACCTCTGTTAAAAAAAAGGATAAATGAGTCATTTATTACACGTGAGTTTACAGAGGAAGAGGTTCTATTTCAACTGTCAAAAGTAAAGACAAATAAGTCAATGGGACCTGATGGAATACACCCAAAGCTATTAAAAGAGCTTAGTGGTGTACTAGCAAAACCATTAACAGATTTATTTAACCAATCATTGTTAACAGGAGTAGTCCCAGAAGATTGGAAGTTAGCGAATGTTGTGCCCATTCACAAGAAAGGTAATAGGGAGGAGTCGGGCAACTATAGGCCAGTAAGCCTTACTTCAGTAGTGGGGAAAGTGATGGAAACCATGTTAAAGGATAGGATTGTTGAACATCTAAAAACACATGGATTTCAAGATCAGAGACAACATGGGTTTACTTCAGGGAGATCATGCCAAACTGATCTTATTGATTTTTTTGATTGGGTAACTAAAATTATAGATCAGGGTGGTGCAGTAGACATTGCTTACCTAGATTTCAGTAAGGCTTTTGACACTGTTGCACATAGAAGGCTTATCAATAAACTGCAATCTTTGAGTTTGGATTCCAATATTGTTGAATGGGTAAGGCAGTGGCTGAGTGACAGGCAACAGAGGGTTGTAGTCAATGGAGTATATTCAAAGCTTGGGCTTGTCACCAGTGGGGTACCTCAGGGATCTGTACTTGGACCCATTCTCTTTAATATTTTTATTAGTGATATTGCAGAAGGTCTTGATGGTAATGTGTGTCTTTTTGCGGATGATACTAAGATATGTAACAGGGTTGATGTTCCAGAAGGGATAAGCCAAATGGCAAATGATTTAGGTAAACTAGAAAAATGGTCAGAGTTGTGGCAACTGACATTTAATGTGGATAAGTGCAAGATAATGCATCTTGGACGTAAAAACCCAAGGGCAGAGTACAGAATATTTGATAGAGTCCTAACCTCAACATCTGAGGAAAGGGATTTAGGGGTGATTATTTCTGATGACTTAAAGGTAGGCAGACAATGTAATAGAGCAGCAGGAAATGCTAGCAGAATGCTTGGTTGTATAGGGAGAGGTATTAGCAGTAGAAAGAGGGAAGTGCTCATGCCATTGTACAGAACACTGGTGAGACCTCACTTGGAGTACTGTACACAGTACTGGAGACCATATCTTCAGAAGGATATTGATACCTTAGAGAGAGTTCAAAGAAGGGCTACTAAACTGGTTCATGGATTGCAGGATAAAACTTACCAGGAAAGGTTAAAGGATCTTAACATGTATAGCTTGGTGGAAAGACGAGACAGGGGGGATATGATAGAAACATTTAAATACATAAAGGGAATCAACACAGTAAAGGAGGAGACTATATTTAAAAGAAGAAAAACTACCACAACCAGAGGACATAGTCTAAAATTAGAGGGACAAAGGTTTAAAAATAATATCAGGAAGTATTACTTTACTGAGAGGGTAGTGGATGCATGGAATAGCCTTCCAGCTGAAGTGGTAGAGGTTAACACAGTAAAGGAGTTTAAGCATGCGTGGGATAGGCATAAGGCTATCCTAACTATAAGATAATGCCAGGGACTAATGAAAGTATTTAGAAAAATGGGCAGACTAGATGGGCCGAATGGTTCTTATCTGCCGTCACATTCTATGTTTCTATGTTTCTATGTTTCTATGTTTCTTCCCATAATCTGTGTGCCCCCTTAGATTGCCAAAGGGATAATCTTGGTCTTAAGTATCAACAGACACATAAATAGCATATCTGTATGTCGATGCTCAGCTCAACTAGCATTAAAATGTTTTCTTCTTTTGAATATAAGGATAGTTTGCAATGCCCCAGCATAAATCCCCAAATATTAAAAACTCTAAATATATTTGCTAGCAAATATATAGATTTAGAGAAAAACATTTTAAAATAGGTAATTCTCACAGCTGTCAGTCAAAATTAGAATTGACAGGGAGAGCGGAACTCCAATCGGCGGTCCTTCTGCTCTCCAAGCATAGCAACCACAGTGTATGTTCTGTGGTTGCTATGGAAACTGCTGACACTGATAGCACTGGCTAGGGAGTATTGGAACCAAGTGATTGATGTCACTCCGTTCAGACGGTGGCATATTAGCAAGTAAGCAAGCATGACGACGTCATCGGAGCCATGCTTAATACGTGTCCCACCCAACAACAATCACATAGTCCAGCACTTTGGCAAATAATAATTCCTTTGATTTAAAATAAAATTCATTGATATACTGGCTATACTTCGATAGATCAATATTTAGATAAATAGATAGACAGACAGAAATATAAATATATTATGTCTGTCTATTACAAAGAACCAAATGATTATGGTGTATATTATTGCCATGGTCAAACTCAGCACAAGTAGATATTCATGGTCAGTCACTAAACGCTAAATTAAAAACTAAACAGCAAAATTTAGGCAAAAAATTGCCAAACACTGTCCATAGATTTGTATATAAATACCTAAACGATCAAAGGAACAAGGAAAAAAAACTGTCTCTGAAACAATTACACAAAGCTTTGAAACCGGGGTCATTTCTGCTGCAGGTTCCTGTCAGTTGTAAACTATGGTAGTACCACCAACCTTAATTAATACAGAAAACAATCCATATAGACGCATCATTTGTTCCAAATATTCACCTCTTTCTGCCATTGTTCTTTTGGCATTGTTTGCTACGTTAAATTTCTATCTCAGTTCCTCATCAGTTATGCACCCTACGCCGGTTCAGTTCTTTTTTTGACACTCCGAGCTTCAATTCCCTTTCTCTAAGCTGTAATTACCTACTCATGTAGACATTTGGAAGGAGTGTCTACTTCTTCTTTAAGTACCATGTGCTTGTGCTACAGAACTCGGTTTCTGTCAGCTTCTTCGCTAGCAGCATATTAAGCTCCATGCATCCTTTCTCTTGGGCTGACAGGATTGAAGTTAGATTGTTCACTTCAGCTTGAAAAGTGCTCAAATTCTCAAGTTTCTTTTCAGCTTCCATTTGATATGAAATGCATTGTTCTTTAGCCTCACTCAAACACTTTTCTCTCTTCTGAGTGTCAGGAGGCGCAGACGAAAACATGGCATAGCTTAAAGATTGTCAGCAATGGCACAGTTTTTAACACCATATACTTATTTAGATAATACACAATCAAAAACACTATAAACAGGTTTATAAAATTACCATACGGCACATGACCATTTACTTCAACAACATACGTACGTTATGAGGTCATCCTTATGGGTAAAACAAGTTAGTGCAGTGAAGAAATATTATTAATATTGGGGTTTCACATGATTCTTGTCCTTTCTTGTATATTGTAGCAATTTGAAGTACTGCTTCTCTGAGGATAGTTACACTGGGAAGGTCCCTTTACTTTGCTGATACTTGATTTAATGCAATGACAAGTTAATGTTAACTACTACTGCTATAATAGTATAGCGGCCTGGGGAAATCCAGCAAGGTAATGCTAACAATACCATACACAGAATAAATAATTCAGATTTTACCAAGGTACTGAGCGTTCGGCATCCACGAGAGTGCATTTCCGATCATTGTCTATTTTTATTTGTACAGTGCTCAGCATCATGTTTTTTTTAACAAACATGTTATAAAGTTTATCAAAAAACGAGCAAGCACTATATTATATAAACATTTGAAAAAAGGAATGTTTCTAAAAGAAATGATGGATTCACATTGGTAAATATCTTTGTTCAGGTCAGACAGGGTTACTGACAATCTTCTTAAATGTAGCAAACAAATGCAAGGCAAAATTAATGGCAAAGATTGGCATTTGCTGAATTGGAGAATTTCTCAAATTCAGCTATTTTAACACCATTATTTCAATTCTCTATACAATTTGCTCAAATTCGGGGTTTAATGAGTAAACAAACTGATTTTATTAGAGTTCTGTTCTGTTTGCGTATATTATCCTACACTAGATCTGCCCTCTTATAGAACTATAGTGAGCATTAAACTGCAATTATGGGCAATTATGTTGATACATTAACCTCTAGTGACTGTCTTCCTGACAGCTAGTAGAGGTGTTTTCACCTCCAGAAGTGAGTCATACTTCAATCAAATTCTGCTCATAGAATCTTGCTGTGCATGCATAACTTGTTTCCAATGCTTCTCTATGAGAATGCAGAATAGTCGGCAGGCATACTTAAAAAGATAGAGGTGGGCAGCTGCAACGGAAGTGTCTAGGAGCTGGGAACAATGTATGTAATTTGTATTTAATCTCACCTGTAGCCCCGGAAAACCGATTGTCATACATTAGATCCCGTTAGGAAAAGCAAACCAATTACCATAATGAATCTTACGATATGACACACAATCTCTGTATATTTTGTTTCTTCTTTGTTTCCCAGCTGGTAATATTGCTCAGTTAGTTAATGTGCCAACTGTACTACTTGCTAAAACTCAAATGTCACAGATGTCCTTTTTGTCACTCCCAATGTTCTGTTTAGGATTGTGTGATGCAGTCCACTTCTATCTACCTGGTTTCAGGTATGACAGGTACAATTATATAATGTAGCTCAGTTCAATCTTTCTGCCATGAGGCTGGACTCCCAGATTGGATTCTCACAGTTAGATGTATATAAGTCTTAGTTGTGATTTATAAAACTATGGTGCTATCTTCAAACTTGACTTCTAAATGCATTAGTGAAGAGTAGAGCTAAAATCAGCTCTCGCCACTCATTTCGAGGTGTGGGTAGAGTGGATGATTAACAAAATGACTAATGGTTAGTATGGAAATAAACCTCTCCCACAGTGGTTTACGTCCTCGTTCCCTAGTTCCTCTAGTTCCTCTACTGCCACTTGGGGTATAAAGGGGCATTGCTGATTTATAAACTACATTAAGAAACATAGGTAGAACATACAGCTGTACAACACCGAAGTGGAGTACAAAGTGATACCAACTGTCTTAGCACTAATATTGACCAGCAGTCCTGCTCCCCTAAAGTATACTGCAGACAGATGGAAATCATATTGTTATTAATAGTTACTATAAATGAATAATCTCCCTGCCTTCACCTCCATGTCTCTCGTAGAATTATATGTATTTGTAGCACAACATATGATATCTGTCAAATACTTTAACTAAAAATTATAGCTATAAAAATTCATATTTAAAATGATCTTGTTGGTCAATTTCCTGACTTCCATTTATCCACATGTTCTGTCCATGAACATATAGCCAACAAATAAAAAAAACATGTCCTTATACTATTTAAATTAACAATATTACTTTAAACAAAAAAAAGCATAACAGCACAGGGTGATGCATTGGAAGACATAATATGTAGTTGTGTTCCACCAGAGATCATATTTTATCCAGATATATTTTTGCAGAGTAGAGTTTTTGTGTGAGATTTAAACAAACCAAAAAGTGCTATAGACCTTATTTATTTTTTTGGGGGGGGGGGGGGGGGGGGGTCCTAGTTTCAGGCACTAGCACAATGTTAGGCTAATTACCCTTATACTCCACTTTTACAGATGAGAAAGGTTATTTGTTTTTCATACAAGACAAAATATGCACATTTACAGCTGGCAATGGAAGACTTAGAACAGGATGTTTTTGTCTGTCTTAAATTACGTAGAACGAAATGCCTTATCTGTCTAGTTCCAATAATGACATGCAGCCTTGTTCCACATAGTGTAGATTATTGCATCATTCAATAAATAATGGAACACATTTGATAAAAAAAAATATCCTGTTTAATCAGATATAAATAATAAATAGGATTGTTTTTGATCCTCGCAGCTATTACATTAGTGCTCAATCTGCAATTTTATTTTAAATAGCTTTTTTAGATTTATGATCTTGACAAGCATTTTACAATGGCTGAATGGCATGAAGAAAAATCACTACTTATAATATACACTGTCATTTAAAAATGGCTCCTGGTGCATTTCTGTGAGCTGAAATATCCTATTTAACAAGTGATTTTTTAATGCAGTACTGAAAGTTTGACATATCACCAATATCTGCATAAATTCCGTTAAAGAGATTCAAAAGTAAACAACAAGTGGGTGCTAAATAGTGATGTACCGAACTGTTCGCTGGCGAATAGTTCCTGGCGAACATATCGTGTTTGCGTTCACCAGGGCAGGCGAACACATGCGCGGTTCGATCCGCCCCCTATTCGTCATCATTGAGTTAACTTTGACCCTGTGCCTCACAGTCAGCAGACACATTCCAGCCAATCAGCAGCAGACCCTCCCTTCCAGACCCTCCCACCTCCTGTACAGAATCCATTTTAGATTCATTCTGAAGCTGCATTCTTAGATAGAGGAGGGAAAGTGTAGCTGCTGCTCATTTGATAGGGAAATGTATAGCTAGGCTAGTGTATTCAGTGTCCACTACAGTCCTGAAGGACTCATCTGATCTCTGATGTAAGGACAGCACCCCAAAAAGCCCTTTTTAGGGCTAGAACATAAGTCTGCTTTTTTTTCCCGTGTAATCTAATTGCAGTTGCCTGCCTGCCAGCTTCTGTGTCAGGCTCACAGTGGATACTGTGCCCACTTGCCCAGTGCCACCACTCATATCTGGTGTCCCAATAGCGTGCATTTAAAACCAAAAAACTTTTTTCAATGTTATAGATTGAATAGCAGTTAGTTGTCTTCAAGCGGGTGTCAGGCCTACAGCATGTACTCTGCCAACCTCTGCCGCTGTACATTGCCACTCATATCTGGTGTCACAATAGCGTGCATTTAAAACCAAAAAACTTTTTTCACTGTTATAGATTGAATAGCAGTTAGTTGTCTTCAAGCGGGTGTCAGGCCAACAGCGTGTACTCTGCCAACCTCTGCCAGTGCACATTGCCACTCACATCTGGTGTCACAATAGTGTGCATTTAAAACGAAAAACTTTTTTTCACTGTTATAGATTGAATAGCAGTTAGTTGTCTTCAAGCGGGTGTGTCAGGCCTACAGCGTGTACTCTGCCAACCTCTGCCAGTGCACATTGCCACTCATATCTGGTGTCGCAATAGATTGCATTTAAAAACCCCGAAACTTTTTTCACTGTTATAGATTGAATAGCAGTTAGTTGTCTTCAAGCGGGTGTGTCAGGCCTACAGCGTGTACTCTGCCAACCTCTGCCACTGCACAGTGCCACTCATATCTGGTCTCACAGTAGCTTGCACGCATAGTACCACTAATCAAAAAAAAAAATGACAGGCAGAGGCAGGCCACCCCGCAGGGGCCGTCGTGGTCGTGGTGCTGTGATTCCCTTTTGCCCTAGAATAATGCCCAGTTTTCAGAGGCCACGTACCCTGAACTTGAAAAGTTCTGAGGACATAGCTGACTGGCTAACACAGGACACCCAATCTTCTACAGCTTCCGCTCGGAACCTTGATGCACCATCCTCCTCCATCTTAGCTTCAGGCCCCTCTCAAGATACCACTCACCCGCCTGCCGCCACCACCAACACTAGCACCACAGCCGCTTCACTTTATCTGTCAGAGGAGTTATTTACACATCCGTTTGAAGAAATGAGTGATGTGCAACCATTATTGCCAGAGGATGCAGATAACAGTCAGGCAGCATTACACACATGGACGTACGGTGTGATGATGATGATGTTGTACCCGCTGCTGCTTCCTTTGCTGAGTTGTCAGATACAAGTGAAGTGGTTGATGATGACGATGCGTCCATGGATGTCACGTGGGTGCCCGCTCGTCAATAAGAAGAACAGGGCAAAAGTTCAGATGGGGAGACAGAGAGGAGGAGGAGACGAGTTGGAAGCAGGGGGAGGTCGTCGCAAGGAGCTAGTGGCACAGTCAGACAGCATGCATCTGCACCCGGGGTCAGCCCAACAGCACGCCAATCAATGCATGCTGTGTCCACCATCAGAATGCCGTCATTGCAGAGCTCAGCCCTGTGGATTTTTTTTTGTGTGTCTGCCTCTGACAACAGCAATGCCATTTGCAACCTGTGCCAAAAGAGTCGTGGGAAGTCCAACACCCACCTAGGTACAACTGCTTTGCATAGGCACATGATCGCACATCACAAACGCCTATGGGATCAACACATGAGTACAAGCAGCACACAAACTCAAAGCCGCCATCCTCCTCCTGGTCCAGCATCTTCAGCCACATCAACCACTGCTGTCCTCCTTGCCCCCTCTAAACTATCCGCCACTCCGTCTCTCGCCTTGAGCAGTTCCCGCTCATCTGCCACAGTCAGGTGTCTGTCAAGGACATGTTTGAGCGTAAGAAGCCAATGTCAGAAAGTCACCCCGATGCCCAGCGTCTGACAACTGGCTTGTCTGAACTATTAGCCCGCCAGCTTTTACCATACAAGCTGGTGGAGTCTGAGGCGTTCCAAAAATTAGTAGCTATTGGGACACCGCAGTGGAAGGTACCCGGATGAAATTTCTTTTCACAAAAGGCAATCCCCAACCTGTACTCGATGGTGCAAAAGGAAGTAATGGCATGTCTGGCACACAGTGTTGCGGCAAGGGTCCATCTGACCACTGATACCTGGTCTGCAAAGCATGGTCAGGGCAGGTATATCACCTACACTGCGCATTGGGTAAACCTGCTGACGGCTGCCAAGCATGGAATGCGTGGCTCTGCAGAGGAGTTGGTGACACAACCAAGACTTGCAGGCAGGCCTGCTGCCACCTCCTCTACTCCTCCTACTCCATCCTCTTCCATAACCTCCTCGGCTGAGTCCACTTCTGCTGCTGCGTCTTACTCCACATCAACGGCACCCCCCCAGCTCCCCAGGTACTATTCCACATCCCGGATACAGCAGTGTCACGCCGTCTTGGGTTTGACTTGCTTGAAAGCAGAGAGTCACACCGGAAAAGCACTCCTGTCCGCCCTGAACGCACAGGTGGAAAAGTGGCTGACTCCGCAGCAACTGGATATCGGCAAAGTAGTTTGTGACAACGGAACAAATTTGTTGGCGGCATTGAAGTTGGGCAAGTTGACACATGTGCCGTGCATGGCACATGTGTGTAATCTGATCGTACAACGCTTTGTGCATCAGTACACAGGCTTACAGGACGTCCTGAAGCAGGCCAGGAAGGTGTGTGGCCATTTCAGGCATTCCTACATGGCCATGGCGCACTTTGCAGATATCCAGCGGCGAAACAATATGCCAGTGAGGCGCTTGATTTGCGACAGCCCGACACGTTGGAATTCAACACTCCTAATGTTCGACCGCCTGCTCCAATAAGAAAAGGCCATTAATGAATATTTGTATGACCGGGGTGCTAGGACAGCCTCTGGGGAGCTGGGAATTTTTTTGCCACGTTACTGGACGCTCATGCGTCCTTTTCAGGAGGTGACAAACCTAGTCAGTCACACCGAAGGCACCATCAGCGACATCATACCATTTGTTTTCTTCCTGGAGCGTGCCCTGCGAAGAGTGCTGGATCAGGCCATAGATGAGCATGAAGAGGAAGAGGAAGAGTTGTGGTCACCATCACCACCAGAAACAGCCTTATCAGCAACGCTTGCTGGACCTGCGGCAACACTGGAAGAGGATTGTGAGGAAGAGGAGTCAGAGGAGGAATCTTGCTTTGAGGAGGAGGAGGAAGACCAACCACAACAGGCATCCCAGGATGCTTGTTGTCACCTATCTGGTACCCGTGGTGTTGTACGTGGCTGGGGGAAAGAACATACCTTCATTGAGATCACTGAGGAGGAGGAACGGGAAATGAGTAGCTCGGCATCCAACCTTGTGCAAATGGGGTCTTTCATGCTGTCGTGCCTGTTGAGGAACCTTCGTATAAAAAGGCTGAAGGAGAACGAACTGTACTGGGTGTCCACGCTACTAGACCCCCGGTATAAGCAGAAAGTGGCTGAAATGTTACCAAATGACAAGTCGGAAAGGATGCAGCATTTGCAAAATAAATTAAAAAGTATGCTTTACACAGCGTATAAGGGTGATGTCACAGCACAACGGGAATCTAACAGGGGAAGAAGTGAAAGTAATCCTCCTCCTCCCACGACCACGCCGGCAAGGACAGGACGCTTTAAAGACGTGTTGTTGATGGAGGACATGCGGAGCTTATTAAGTCCTATGCATCGCCACAGCCCTTCGGGATCCACCCTCAGAGAACGACTCGACTGACAGGTAGCAGACTACCTCACCTTAACTGCAGATATCGACACTCTGAGGAGCGATGAACCCCTTGACTACTGGGTGTGCAGGCTTGACCTGTGGCCTGAGCTTTCACATTTTGCGCTAAAAATTTCTGGCCTGCCCCGCTTCAAGTGTCCTGTCAGAAAGGACCTTGAGTGCAGCAGGAGGTATTGTCACTCAGAAGAGAAGTCGCCTAGGTCAAAAAAGTCTAGATTACCTCAACTTTATTAAGATGAATAAGGGATGGATCCCGAAGGGACTGACAGTGGGCGATACATTCGACTAAAAAAGGCCTGATGAGATGAGCTGCCTTGGGCTAAAAATGGTGACCATATGTAGGAGGAACAGTCCCTATTCTGCTCTGTGTCAGTGTGTATCAGGGTCTCTGAGGACAGGTGTCAATCCATATCTGCCAAGTGACCTTATGTAGGGGGAACAGTCCCTATTCTGCTCTGTGTCAGTGTGTATCAGGGTCTCTGAGGAAAGGTGTCAATCCATATCTGCCAAGTGACCCTATGTAGGAGGAACAGTCCCTATTCTGCTCTGTGTCAGTGTGTATCAGGGTCTCTGAGGACAGGTGTCAATCCATATCTGCCAAGTGACCCTATGTAGGAGGAACAGTCCCTATTCTGCTCTGTGTCAGTGTGTATCAGGGTCTCTGAGTACAGGTGTCAATCCATATCTGCCAAGTGACCCTATGTAGGAGGAACAGTCCCTATTCTGCTCTGTGTCAGTGTGTATCAGGGTCTCTGAGGACAGGTGTCAATCCATATCTGCCAAGTGACCCTATGTAGGAGGAACAGTCCCTATTCTGCTCTGTGTCAGTGTGTATCAGGGTCTCTGAGGACAGGTGTCAATCCATATCTGCCAATTGACCCTATATAGGAGGAACAGTCCCTATTCTGCTGTGTGTCAGTGTGTATCAGGGTCTCTGAGGACAGGTGTCAATCCATATCTGCCAAGGGACCCTATGTAGGGGGAACAGTCCCTATTCTGCTCTGTGTCAGTGTGTATCAGGGATCCTTAGGATAGGTGTCAATCCATATCTGCCAAGTGACCCTATGTAGGGGGAACAGTCCCTATTCTGCTCTGTGTCAGTGTGTATCAGGGTCTCTGAGGACAGGTGTCAATCCATATCTGCCAAGTGACCCTATGTAGGAGGAAGAGTCCCTATTCTGCTCTGTGTCAGTGTGTATCAGGGTCTCTGAGGACAGTTGTCAATCCATATCCACCAAGTAACCTTATGTAGGGGCAACAGTCCCTATTCTGCTCTGTGTCAGTGTGTATCAGGGTCTCTGAGGAAAGGTGTCAATCCATATCTGCCAAGTGACCCTATGTAGGGGGAACAGTCCCTATTCTGCACTGTGTCAGTGTGTATCAGGGTCTCTGAGGACAGGTGTCAATCCATATCTGCCAAGTGACCCTATGTAGGAGGAAGAGTCCCTATTCTGCTCTGTGTCAGTGTGTATCAGGGTCTCTGAGGACAGTTGTCAATCCATATCCACCAAGTGACCTTATGTAGGGGCAACAGTCCCTATTCTGCTCTGTGTCAGTGTGTATCAGGGTCTCTGAGGACAGGTTTCAATCCATATCTGCCAAGTGACCCTATGTAGGAGGAACAGTCCCTATTCTGCTCTGTGTCAGTGTGTATCATATCTGCAAAGTCGGAAAGGATGCAGCATTTGCAAAATAATTTAAAAAGTATGCTTTACACAGCATATAAGGGTGATATCACAGCACAACGGGAATCTAACAGGGGAAGAAGTGAAAGTAATCCTCCCACGACCACGCCGGCAAGGACAGGACGCTTTAAAGACGTGTTGTTGATGTAGGACATGCAGTGCTTTTTAAGTCCTTCGGGATCCGACAGGTAGCAGACTACCTCGTCTTAACTGCAGATATCGACACTCTGAGGAGCGATGAACCCCTTAACTACTGGGTGTGCAGGCTTGACCTGTGGCCTGAGCTTTCACAATTTGCGATGGAATTTCTGGCCTGCCCCGCTTCAAGTGTCCTGTCAGAAAGGACCTTCAGTGCAGCAGGAGGTATTGTCACTCAGAAGAGAAGTCGCCTAGGTCAAAAAAGTCTAGCTTACCTCAACTTTATTAAGATGAATGAGGGATGGATCCCGAAGGGACTGACAGTGGGTGATACATTCGACTAAAAAAGGCCTGATGAGATGAGCTGCCTTGGGCTAAAAAATCAGGGTCCCTGAGGACAGGTGTCAATCCATATCTTCCAAGTGACCCTATGTAAGGGGAACAGTCCCTATTCTGCTCTGTGTCAGTGTGTATCAGGGTCTCTGAGGACAGGTGTCAATCCATATGTCAAGGTGTCAATATGTCATATGTCAGGTGTCAATCCATATCCATGGTGATTTAGGAATGTTAGGTGATTTATGCCCTTTATGGATTAAAACCAGACTCTGCATCAACTGTGTAATTTTCCATGGGAGTTTTGCCATGGATCCCCCTCCGACATTCCACAGTCCAGGTGTTAGTCCCCTTGAAACAACTTTTCCATCACTATTGTGGCCAGAAAGAGTCCCTGTGGGTTTTAAAATTTGCCTGCCCATTGAAATCTATGGCGGTTCGCCGGTTCGCGAACGTTTGCGGAAGTTCGCGTTCGCCATTCGCGAACCGAAAATTTTATGTTCGCGACTTCACTAGTGCTAAATAGTTCTTGTAAAAACTATGTTTTTTTAAAGTTGTTACTTTGATTTACGGTGTCATCATCTTATGATATTTAATAGACAACATTATTTTAAAAACATAATTAGTTGTAGTGGACTTCTTTCAGTTTGTTGTTTATGTACAATAATATTTTATACTCCTTCCATTAGTTATAGTGCAAGGAGGTCTCCTTTCCCTGACTCTCTGCACATGAAGGCAGGCTGCCCTACAGCCCTGACTTTCTTCCCTGGTTTCCTACTCTTGGGGACATCAAGGAACTGTCAGAAAGAGTAAAGTGAGTACTTCATTAGACGCGTTCGCACCATGGTCAGGGCACTATTACTCTGCAGAGAGCATTGAAAGGGTGCTTTCTGCATGGTCCGCTCTTAGTGGGCCAGTCTGCTTGATTGGTAGTAAGTGTGGCATGCATTCACACCAGGCTTATCTTCCAATTCTTTGGTGAACAAACCATCTTTCCAGGTGGGACCTCCATCTTTGGAAAGTTTCAGTGACATGATTTACATCACTGGTCCACCTCCTACCTCACACACAGGCTTCCTGCTTCATGCAACGCCAATGTTGGCGGATATGTAAGGGGCTATTCACTGAACCATACATTGCTGAATATTAAACAGATAATTGCAATTTTCAGACCGAAACAACCTTTTTCTGTTATGACTTTTTCTTGTTATTTAGCATGTGCAGTTCCCAGGTCCCTCTTGAACATGTCATTCAGTTCTCGCTATGCTATGGCACAGACGTCTATGCCAATAACAGAGTGACAAGGGATATGCATTTCATATTTTCATATCAATGTGCTGGCAATGAAGCCAGGGTTTTGGTGTCGTGGGGAAGACTTACCTTGCTTTTGGATGTGTTCACAAACAGGGAAAATCATAGTAATGGGATATGTGTTACAATCATGAGCTATTATATATTAAAGATAACTTTTCATGACAAATCAATACTAGTGGCAAATGCAAAAATCAAAAGTTTATTACCAATCCAAAATATTTCATGTAGAGGAGGGGATTACTTACATTTTCATGGAGTGTGCTCAAAGGCCACTAAGTGCATACACTCTATAGAGATTTATGAAGGTAGCCAATGCCATAGCAGTATGAACATTCCATCAAATATACATTCATTAAAAAACATGAATAGTGCCAGCAGCATCTGTCTGTTTGCAGCTTATAAAAACCCCACAAGATATTGCTTTCTCGTCGTGCTCCTCCTACCTCTCCCAGTGCTACTTTAGTGTTAATTTCTCTGGCTCTGCCTCTTACCCTAAACCCCTCTCTGTTGGTGTCCCCCAAGATCAGTATTTGGTTCTCTACTGTTCTCGATCTATACTGCCTCCTTTGGTAAACTCATCAGCTCCTTTGTCTTCCAATATAACTTCTATGCAGATGACACACAAATCTATCTATCCTCTCCTGATCTCTCCCCGCCCCTCTTGACTAGTGTCTCTGACTGCCTCTCTGCTATTTCTAACTGGATGGCTGCCCACTTCCTTTAGCTCAACTCATACAAAACAGAACTTCTGGTCTTTCCTCCCTTAAGTGTTGCTACTCCCATTTCTGTCTCCCTCCAAGTCAATGGCGCTACCATCAGCTCCACCATGCAGGCTCGCTGCCTAGGTTTTCTCTTTGACTCTGACCTCTCCCTTACCCCTTCACCTCATGTCCAGTCAATTGCCAAATCCTGCCGCTTCTATCTCAAAAACATTGCACGCATCCGCTCCTACTTAACGCCAGATGCAGCTAAGGCAGGGGTGGGAACCTTCGGCTCTCCAGATGTTTTGGACTACACCTCCCATGATGCTTTGCCAGCATTATGTGTGTAAGAGCATTATGGGGGATGTAGTCCACAACATCTGGAGAGCAGAAGGTTGCCTATCCCTGGGCTAAGGTGCTGGTCCATGCCACTGTCCTCTCTCGCCTTGACTACTGCAATCCACTTCTCAGTGGTCTTACGTGCTCCCAACTTGCCCCATTACAGTCTATAATAAATGTGGCAGTGAGGCTCATCTTCCTGTCCGCCCACACCTCCCATGCCTCACCTTCTATCAGTCCCTACATTGGCTTCCCGTAAGATGTAGGGCTCAATTTAAAATTCTGGTTCTTGCTTTCAAATCTCTTAATAATGCTGCTCCCACCTATCTATCCCTCTAATACACAAGTATGTCCCGTCTACATTTTTATGCTCTTATGAAGACCTATGTCTATCCTCTGTTCATACTCCCACTTCTGATGCTCACCTTCAAGACTTCTCTAGGGTTGCACCATTCCTGTGGAACTCCCTTCCCTTTTCCGTTAGACACTCAACCAGTCTCCACTTCTTAAAAAAAAATCACAAAAACGTATCAATCAAACTGTTAATTGCTCCCAACTGATTCCTCTCCTGCAACTGTCATTTAAAAAAACAACAACAAGAAAAACACACTAAGTCTTCAGTGAATACTATTCTACCAACCTACTTCCCTAATCCTATCCTTACCTTTTGTGTCACCCCACTCCCTATAGTATGTAAGCTCATTGAGCAGGGCCCTCAACCCCTCTGTGTCTGTGTGCCAAACTTGTCTGGTTACAATTCCATGTTTGTTATTCCACCCATTGTAAAGCGCTACGGAATTTATATAAAAATCTAAATATATATTACATCAAATTTATATAATAATAACAATATATATTATATAAAAATATTAATAACAATAACTACATATTAAAAAAAAAAGCCTGGTGTGATACTTTTAGAATGACTCTGAGTTGGATAGGAGAAGAACTAGCTGTCAACGAATATAATGCACTACAGATGGAAAAAGTTGCTTGGCATGCAGTGTTTAAAAGACAATGGGTGCTAAGGGGGTTGATCTTCCATAAAATCTTGTGGAGGGATCTGATAAGAGAAAGATAGATCACCCTTTATGATGGTGGATGGGACAGTCTAGGAACTATAACTGCTCTATGTAATTGAAGTGGTTATAGTGTCTGGAGTCCCTTTTGTGCCTTCCGTCCATTCAGTGATAAACCATTTTAAATGCTTTAATGCTCCTCTGTGAAGACGCATTGGCCTGTATAGCAATGGGAGGCATTGATGAGCTTTCACTGATATTGTCAGCTGGCTGCCTATCCCAGCGGCCCATTGCTGGTATGAATTAGTAAGGCTAAGGAAGAGTGTTATCTCTAGTGGGTGAGAGGGGAGGCAGAGTGTGTGTGGCCAAGTACCCTAATGCAATGTAAACTAAATGAACACCAACAAACACCAAGTTTCCCCATTTGTTTTCTTGTGAACCCCTACAATAACACATTTAAAATGAATTATTTGGTTATTAATAAGACATTTTTTTCACTGTGGTTGAATAACTTCAGGCTCTCCTGTATTAGTTGTGGAAGTGGGAATGCCCGAGGTAGGAATTCAAACCATTCATAAACATTTTAACTACTTACATTTGGGGATGGTGACAGGGCACTTCTGGTACCATATTCACCACAATAGTGGTAATGATGAATGTTGCATTCCTTTAATAAAAGGAGCAGCAAAGTATAAAGTGGAGACATACAAAAGAAAGTCTACAACACTGACCCACTTAATCTGCTTTTATTCCATATTTTTTAGCCACCCCAAGAATCACCCCATTCTCTCAGTAAGGTGGCACCCACATTTCTTAATAAAATAATGTCCCCTGACTTATATGGGTCCTTAAGTGATGTCAAGTGCCAATAAAAATGTCTGACTTAGCAATGCTATCTGATGCCTACATTGGCATGTTGTTGTGGTAGACTGATCTGCTTAAAATAAAAATATAAAATTTTTCTATCCATTTCAGCATCAAACTAAATAAATCCTGTTTGAAAATCACCCATGAATGACAATAACTATTACTATTAGACATATAATGTGAAAAATATTTGGGAACCTATAATCTTTGCAGACATTGATGTAAATATTAGATGTTATTTTTGGGCATCTAATATATGTGTATTTATTTGAAGCATTGAATAATGTGAGTCTATATCCCACTCCATAAGTCATCTATTTTCCTGATCTTTTTAGACAAACTTTGGCAGTGGTCAGCAGAGATTAAACTTGGACAATATATTGCACTTGCAGGGGAATAAATTGGGTAACAAATTATAGTGACAATTTTTTATTGCTATTAAATCCCTAACCAGAGAATATAGTTGGCAGAAATATGAGCTATAAAGATCACTAAATCAAGAAATAGAATGAATAATGTCCAGAATGTGGACCACCAGCAAACTCCCTTATCTACGGTTTAGAAACGGGTTACAGATATAAAATACAGGACTTTTAATTATAAAAGGGAACCTTAAAGATCTAAGCTGAAATTGATTAATAACCAATTGTGGTTGTTACACTGTATAGATGTATTTAAAAATATAGCATTAAAAATAAAATAATTTGAAGGAGAAAGTAAAGGCATTTTTCTCGGAATGTCTTTCTTTTGCAATAAAATGTCTGGGTCCTGATCCTCTCTTATATATCTCTGCTAAAACAAGAAACTGCCTGATATTTCAGACAATGTCTGATCCCCCATTGCTACTGAGGGAAGAATTAAAACCTACACACATATACTGTGTATTTCTTTACAGAAGCGAATGAATTGTAACTTTTTCACATATAATATAATCATAAAAAGCATATCTTCCATCCCATCACAGATTGTGCCATTCAACGGAATGCAGTAAGTGAATGTTGGTTTAGGACTCACCTAAGAGGTTTGCCTTAACAAGCCTTAGACGAGCGAGCTTGCAATTTAATGACAACATCTGCGGTATTTAAAAACCTCTGTTATTCAAATGTTAGGATGTGGGATAATACTTTGGTTTGGTTTGGTTTAAACATTAGTGCTGAAAACTGTGTGCTCTGCTGCTGCCCAAGACTAGTAGGAGTTAGAGTGTAAGGCCAATTTAGGTGTTTTTTATGAACAGCATTTGCAAGTGCATTCACTTCTGCTCATGTATTCAGTAAACAAGTCACTCATGGTCGTTTTGTAAATGAATATATATATTTCTTTATAAATTGGGCAGAATGTTGTTTGTTTGTTTTTAATAAAGAGCTGCATGATTCATGCTAAGTATCACAGCATTGTTTTGCCCATGACCCAAAAAAAATGTAAAAAAATAAAAAATAAAAAAAAACTACGCTTCTAATGAAAAACTAAAAATCTAGATGATTTTTTGCTGGATGCTTTATCTCAGACTTTTTACCCAGAAGGTTCCTTTCATTGAATATTTGTTATGTTTTTGAAACACCTTTGTAACATAAGACTGCCATTGCAACAGCCCTGAATATAAAATATGAAAACTAGCTTTGGCCTTGATGAGGAAAAAGCTATATTTTATCAATCTACAGTTGTTACTGACAATTATATAGCAATTACTGTCAATCCATTTGAAACAAGATGCAGAATACATTGTATCATAAAGAAATGTACTTATAACTCAAAATGCCAAAGGGTTAATCAAGAATTATGTTGTCCGTGTTTTCATGGTCAATCTTGATTCAAATCCGCCAAGGCCACTTGTTGTTATTCATGTTTTTGTCAATATGTACAGAATAAGACCATTATAAAGGTAATATAATACCAAGTATTTCACCAGTTCCGATCTCTGAAATGGCTGCCTCTTTGAATGCCAGGTATTATATTAACCGGCATTCAACCATGAACTGTAACGTAATAATGTTTAATTATTAGTTATTTTTATTTATACATTTGTTTTATATATGTAACCTTGCAATTGAGTTGCATTGTTTGTGTTTTTACTCATGTTTAAAGATCTCCCATTGGGCACAATTTATTGTTCAGTGTAAATCATTTTATAAATATAAAAATATATTAATATATTTTATTATTTTTCTATTTCCAATCTGTGCTTTGAAATAAAATATTTATAATCTTCCCTACAGCTACTATGTTATATTTTGGGGGTCAGTATGACATATAATTTATTGGTATTTCTTTTGCGTAATATGTATCCAATACTGATCTATTCATCAGAAAGGAATATGCAGTTATTCATTTTGTCCTGCTAATTCTCAAGTTATAAACATATACCATTCACTTTATAAACTTTGTTAATATAAACCTTAATTTTGATTCATGTGTTAGATCATCTACTGTAATTTTTTTTTTAAATCAATTATAATAAAGGTAGTGCCAGCAACAAAAGTATTTGGGTAATAAAAAAAAATACACCCTTTTAGGAGCATATATAATACATTTATTTTAAAATATAATTTAAGTTATTGGTAATAAGTACAACTGACTAAGGAGTATTGGGAGACTGACAAATATACATAAGAGAGCGCAATACAAGACCCTCACTCATTCCCACACCCCTAGTATGTTCTATCCCCTTCCTCTTTAAGACACACACACAGTCTGGCATGCCTACAGAACCAGGCAGCAGGGAGGATTAAGCAGCCACCCTCATCAACTACAAGTAGTGCCTCTCAGGCCGGGTTGCAACCATGATGTTATCTTTGCATTAATTATTATCGCACTGGGTAGGACTCTGCTTGATGTGCTGACCAGCTCTGCATGCCATCATGGTGTCTTGAGGAGAAAGGGTAAGACGTGAGGAGGCAGTGTGAGGTAAGCCTTAGCAAGAGTGGGGGCCTGACATACAATTTGGTTACATAATCTAACACATACATACTAAGCAGAATGTACATTTACATGTAGCCATATTTGCAATAAACCAATCATTGTTAAAACAAACATGTTCCCAAGTAACTTCAATCTACTGCCACACTCACAGGGCGACATTCTACAGGCCCACTGCTTTATCACTTTGGCTATTTCACTCACACACTATATCTTGAATATCCATCAAACAGATATTAGAACTTACACATATGTGGGGCGGTGCCAACAGTGAAGCCGTGCGGACGCCATTTCTAACGGCTCCTGAACAGCATGTACAATCTCACAATTATCTTCAATTACCTGCCCAATCCACAATCCACAGACCCACAGCAAATTCCAGGGTTCAAGCTGCGCAGACCGATGCCCTTCTTTCAACCTGCCAAGACACCTAAACGGAGACGCTGACCTGGGGCCTACACCACGCACACCCTTACGGACCTGGAGACATTCCTCGGCAGTGCCTATGCGGACACAGAGCCCAATTCCCTCGGCCAAACACACCCAGGGCCCTAAACACACATGCCTGCCATGGGATGTCACTCTCAGAAGACAAGCACCCCTGCCAAACACCAAGACATCAGAGCACTGCTCCAAAGACAGGTACAGCCCAAGATGGTGCCTACAAAAAGCCTCCACACTGCAGCCTCTAACACATCCCCTGAGTGCCAACAACAGCGTGAGCAGCCCACCACACCACGCGCTCTCACGGCAAATCCGGATGACTCGTCCCCAGCGACGAAGCACAACCTGAAGGTTCTGCTGCAGGATTTCCACAAGGCAGTACTATGCTCTGACATGCAAAGCACCACTGACGGGGTCCAGGCTGCTGAAGAGGACATTATTGACATCAATGCCAGCTTAACTAACATACAAACCACAGTACAACAGCTAACAAAATTACATTAAACACTCTCACTACAGATTACCGCCATGGAAGACCAGTACAGACATAACAGCGCCAAAATCAGGGGCATACCAACAGCAATGTTGGCAGAGGAGCTACCACACTTTGTCAGGAATTGCTGGCAGCAATATTGCCCCTGGCAATGGCAAAGAAAATCACACTAGATGGGATATACAGAATCCCGGGTTCCGCCAGGCCACCACCGCACACCACCAGAGATGTCATCTTAAGATGCACCTTGGCAAAAGATAAAGGGCATATCATGGCGGCCCTGAGAGGCAAGACACTACTAACCTTCAAAGAATCACATTTGACCTTCTATCAAGATCTGACCAGAACGACCCTACAATGGCGCAAATTGCTCATACAAATCACGCAACAATTGAGAGCTGCAGGCATGGCTTACCAGGGAGGAACAACGGGCACGCTACAAGTAACCCACAACGGAAACACTCACCACCCTGGCGAATGCACCAAAATTCATCACTGGGACTGGCAGAACCACAGACTGGTCCTGAAACCACTGTCCCAGGCAGGTTATGGGACCAGGCCACCATCATATCCTTTGTCCCAAGAATGGGAGCTGAGAGGGAACTGGACACCTGAAAGCAGAAGGCACCGGAGATGTTCGTGTCTGCTCTATAGAAGACTGGCTGAGGTCTGCAACTAAAATGACCTAATAGTTTTGTTTTCTTTCTTTTCTCATATGGCTTCTTTTTCATTGGGTTAGATTATTATTTTTTTACAGTTTGCCTATGCAATACATCACTCCACAGAGTTTCCACTGAGCTTTACAATGAAAACCAGACTGCTCTAGAGCTCACAGGTCATCCCGTAACAACTCACAGCCCCTTTGGTTAGGGGCACGCCCCGCTCAATTGCAAGGCACTCCGTCATAGCGCCTTGTTGGACTCCACCACGCTAACACCTCTGCAAAGCAATCTCAATGCAGAGACCAACATGATAGGCAACCTTGCATGACCTCCTCACAGTGTTATTGACCCTCGACGGTTCGCTACATACTGAGGACCACCAAACAAAACTAAACCCATGACCCTCACATTGTGTCTCTACTATGCTCCCTCCCCGTACCTCCACTATGCAATATATCAGCACACTCATGCTTACTGACCCTCTAGGTGCACTCACCAACTGATATATGCCGAATTACTAAAATTTGTGCTGCATACTCATATCACAACTTTGTCCACTTGTAAAGCCATGCTATTATGGCATTCTCTGCATATATCTTACCTCATGGCGCAACAAAAATAAAGAATTATTTAAAAAAAAAAAAAAAAGAACTTACACACATAAAAAAGAAAAATAAAATTTAGGCAAACTCCACAAATTCACATTTATCACTTTCCCCATAGGAAGAAATTAATGAACAGGAACACAATTGTCACATTAGAGTAGACTTAAAAATAGATAGAGGGCAATCTAGGCATTTCGTTCCAATAACTTTATCAAGACAACTCATAAGTTGTACACAATTAAATTTAAATGGGCAGAGGGCACACCGTGGCATTCCCCTTCAAACAAACTGCATAGGAGTAATAGACTGCCAAAAAACATTCACCATGCACAACAAATAGATGTAGCTCCACTGTATTGAAAGACCAGCCAGACACTCATAGTGTGTATTACGATACAAGGAAGGATACAAAGTATCTACTAAACAGATATTGTAACCACTAGTCACTTCAGAAAACAAAGTGATAAATTGTAACCATTTACAATAAAAGTGTTAACACAGTTAACTGCAGTTCGAAAATGTATTACTCCCCCCCCGCCCCTCCCACCCCCCCAACAAAGGTAATACATTAGGATATGTATGTTGGTTTATAACTACAATGTGCAGTGGCCTCAAAGTCCATAATCCTACTCATTAACATAAACAACCAGGCTTCCAAAAAGGGCATCTTAATCAGCATCATAGAAATAGAAAATAGAGTAACTACCTTTCTTTCTTTACTTCAAACTAAACAGGAACAAGAGAGAGGAGAGCACTGGGCCAGTGATGCTTACGCATTTCATGCCTTATTGGCACTTCATCAGAGATGAAAAGAAAGGCCACTCCTAAGCCTCAGGTCTGATATTATTGGGATCTCAGGGGGCCTCACTTTTTAATGTATTAATTTTTTAACAGAAAGACACGGCACACTTTCTCATTATGATGGTGCTAACACTAACGATTCACAGAACACATCATGTGTTAATTATTCTTAATTTTTTAACTTAAAATAGGTGCTATACCAATTGAACAAAAAATTGGCCAGGCACTCCAATGCTTTAAGGGCACTTTATTGGAACAAGGTAAACACCGCAATGTTTCGACCCACACAGGGTTTTTTGTCAAGTTTGGACTTTTCAAAAGTTTCCAATGGAAAAAGTCATACTGGTGAAACGCGTCTTGGATTATAGGAGGAAGCTGTTTGCCTTATTTTATTTATTATATATTATTTATGCTTTTATGTGCTATTTGTTTTTTATTTTTATAAATTCTTTATTTATGGGTTTTCCATGTTATTGTAAAGTAATGTGGGGTTACAGAAAAAAAGAGAGGGAGGTGGGTACATGTCTGGGAACATGAACACAGTATCATTGGTATTTTCTATTATCTTCGTAAACCGGGCTTGTCCAGCAGAATACATGGGCAGAGACATGTGAAGCAACGAGATACATTTTATGTAAATGTAACAACTAGCTCATCCATTTGGTTTGGTTTGTTATGAGGCTCTCTTTTTGTGGTATTTCTCCTCATGGTTTGGGGGGGATAGGATGGGCGGGTGTCTGCCAGTTATAAACGTTTGGGGTTATGTGTAGATGGGCCCATTAGTGCATATGCAGGGAGTTGCCCCATGTCTCAATCTCCGTAGGGTTCGTGTTTTGTGGTTGAGCATTTCTGCTTCCTCCTAGTATTGTGTCTTTGAAAGAGGCAATGTCAGGTTCGTGTGGGGCTTGTGGGGTGAGGATGGAGGTGTGGTGCTATTTGTTTTTAAATATTTTGTTTTCATTTTGAATAAATCCCTTTATTACTGGAAAGTATTCTACATCAATTTGAGCTAGCATCCTGGTTCATAAGGGAAGTGTCACCCTAATAATTTAGCACTAAATTGTTATTTTGGAGCCAATTTTATAACAAGGTGAGCACCAATTTTAATTTGATGCAAACTTATTTACTTTGCTATACATAATGCACCCAGATTGTGCTTTCTTCTGTTTATTTATATAAATATATCCTTTAAGGAGAAGATTCTCTGGTGATTTCTTTAGAAGAAGGTATTGGTTGTCACCTAAACCCCTTAAGGACACATGACATGTGTGACATGTCACAATTCCCTTTTATTCCAGAAGTTTGGTCCTTAAGGGGTTAAAGACACAAATGTGCTCTGTTAAGAGCCTATAGTGCTAAAAGGCTCTAACGATTTGATTTGAATACTGCAGTTTTAAAAGGCCCAAATCCTCATACGTCCCAGAAACAGGAATGCCATTTAATTTGAATACTGCAGTTTTAAAAGGTACAAACAGAGATGCAGAAGATATTCAACTGGACTTCTTTTGTTTTGTCACTAGATTATTATGTTACTATAATGATGTTACCATTGTTACATATAGTTTACTGCTGTAATATTTTGTACTTGCTGCTAAATGTAGTTATTAATAATCTGGCTGTTAGAATTTTAGTTGGCAAATATGTAATTGTCTATAACAAATGGCTGTCCTGCTACATTCCTCCTACCCCCCTCTTGGCACACCCAGCTGTAAATTCCTAACTGTCTTATCTCTGTTTCTTAGGCCCAAACCCTCATCCACGGCTGCAACAGGAAGGCCATTTGATTTTACCTGCACACCCTCGTTCCTTCTAACTATATAGCAGGCACCTCCAGCTGTTTGGAACCCCAGCCAATCACCTTCGTATTACTTTCACATATTATCAGCTGCTGCAGTTATATTATTAACTCTCTCTGCCATCACATACAAATCCCTCTGCTACCTCTTGTCTCATCTCCCCATTTTAACCTTTAGATTGTAAGCTCACGGGCAGGGTCCTCTGCCTGTTGCATCGGTCTGTTCTTATTGTGTTTGTCTTTTTCATAATTGTACAGTGCTGCAGAATTTGTTGGCACTTTATAAATAAATAGTAATAAATAACTAAATAAAAAACTAATGTGAATTTTATACCACTCACTGCATTTATTTCCATTTTTATTTTACAATTTTAAACTATTGTGTTTTTTATTTTATTTTTCTGTTCACATTTCTATATGATTTCACCCCCTGAATACTCAAGGGTTAAGTGAATAAAAAATATAAGCGCTGCACTCACACTTGAATGTTTTGGGTGATGGGGTACATCACCTAAATATTGTTTTTTGTTACATGATTAGAACACTCCCTGAATAGTAAGCACTTGTTTTTATATATCACAGTGCTGACAATTATTGTACAGGAATATTCTCACCAATTACACTGGGGAATGTGCCATCATGTATACAGAAGTGTAATTCGGCATGTGGAATTTTTAAAGAGGGTTCTCGTCCTTCACTTGCAGAGTGCGGTTGTGTAGGTCAACAGAAAGTACCAAAGTCCGGATGACATCTGGTTCCAAGGCAGAGCAGGTGGGCTGCATGCTCAGGAGCTAATCCTCTCTCTTCAAAAGCCATAGAGTGGGCATTTGAAAGGCGCTCGGACGCAAACGTGATTATGTCACACGTCACTCTCTAAAAATCTTAAGCATACCCTTGTAGTGACACCACTAGCTGGGAGACCTGATAGGGTGATAGTCCCACCAGACAGCAAAATGGCAGCACAGAAGCTACATTTTATTGAACGGCAGATGAAATGAGAAGATACCCAAATTTCAGGCAAAGAGTCTGTCCAGGCAGAACAGATTTACAGTAGAGGTTTCAAACCAGTTTTGACACACAAAATTATAGCGCAGGCTGTAGTGAAAAGATGTCTTAGATTCTAAGAGCCAATGAAATAACTGATATACTTTATCATTTATTTTTTATATTAGTTAAAAAAAGGTGTGTGAGTCTCCTAGACACTTCCTTAAACTCGGGCGGTTTCACTAATGTATACATCTTTACTTCATGCTCAGTAAACCACCAGACCACTGCTGTACTCCACTTATACACAAATATAAGAATAAACCTAAATATAAAAATATAAAACTAAAAAACAATCTTAGCAACACTAACATAACAAAGAGAATGGGTATCTAACCACATTTATGTAAGTATTTTAATTTTTTTATATTTTCAATAAGTTTTGGTATTGGTTTTAGTATTTTTGTCTATGTACTTTATCTTTTCCAGCTAATATCATGAGCAGTGAATGTCAATTGGATGCGGATACCAGATTTTTAGTAAAGTTTAGTAAATAGCTCTATGCATGCTTCTCTCTATATATCTTAAATGTCAATAATATCTTGTTAAATTAATCCATCATGTAAAAAAAAAATAATAATATTATACTACTGACCTGTAACAAACACTGCAAAAACATATCACAGACGTGAGCTTGAATTTGGGAAATCTAATTTCAAAGCACAACCTACCTGGTTTTAGCAAACACAGATTTACCTGGCCTTAGATTTGTCCATCACTAGTTGAAAAATGAATATGGTCAGGTTTTCAATGATGCAACTCTCCTGCTTTTGAAAGCTTGTTTGATAAGCATTTTATCCAGTGGTATGTTCAAACCAAATCCCCAAAACTTTAGTAATCCTTCTCACTTGTTGACTTTTGCTTTGTTTCTAATAGAGGAAAAAAAAATAAAAACATTTTTTTTTCCGTTTGCTTTCCAACTTCATTTACTATCTATATTAAAAAATATATATTTTTCTTGATATCCGATATATGTTTGTATACTGTTGCATTATAAAATTCATATGTAATTTGATTCATATTCAACCACTTTCAGGAATTTTAAATGAATAAGGAAACAACTGCAACCTATTGAATGAAGTGCGTACTAAATTGAGCATAATTTACTCTACTGCAATGATTGGGCAATCAGAATAGAGGAGTTTGAAAAATATCAAAGGAAGATCTGCTACTGACATTGGAATTTGCACTTCCTTTAATTTAAATAGAGCTTAAAGGGATACTATAGTGCAAGGAATACATTTACTCTTTATTTACTCACCTGAACCCAGCTACGATGTCCCTCAGTGCTATGTCACGGCTCTGTCTCCTCCAAAGTCAATTGACAAAGGGACACTAGTGAGAGTGCCACGTGCGTATTAGGCCTCCCCATAGGAAAGCATTGAATCAATAGATTTCCTCATGCAGAGCGTGAAGACGTCCAGCGTCAGTTACCAGACTAAAAGTCCGGTAACATACCAGAAGTGCCTCCGGTAATATTCCGGAACTGGAGGCACACTTAGTTCTGCACTGTAAACATGTCAGTTTCTCTGGAATTGCAGTGTTTTGCATTTTTGCATTGCAGCCCAAAGAGTAATAGGGACAATGTACCCAGACCACTTCAATGAGCTGAAGTGGTCTGGGTGCCTATAATGTCCATTTAAGAGTGACAGTACCTATCCTCTAGCATGTAAGCTCATTGAGCAGGGACCTCAACCCCCTCTGTCCCTGTGAGTCAAACTCATCTGGTTACAAATACATGTCTGTCAGTCGACCCATTGTACACCACTGTTGAATTTTTTGGAGCTTTATAAATAATAATAATAATAATAATAATAATAATAATAATACACCTTATGGCTTTGCTCCTCCTGGAATCTTTTCTGCGGACACTTCTGATCATAACACAAGTAAATCAGTATTTCACTGTATGAAGGATAAATAACTAAACTATTATTCTGCATAGGTACATACATTATGATCCATATGTATTCCTACCACACATTAAAATTTTATATTTTCTAAAAAATAAAATAACCATCAAGCACAAGAGGGGTCATGTATAAAAACTGTTGCATTTGCTTTTATATTTACACTTGTTTTGTGCACATTTTCTGATGCATTAAACTATTATTTCAACTTTATACATTATTGACTTTTACCACCTTTTCTGTAATACTAAAATATTTCATCTTTCCACCTTTTTGTATCCCTAATACAGATTTTTAGCTCCTTTTTTGTCTTAATGGTTTTTACTATTGATTACATTCACAAAACATTAAAAATGTTTAAAGGGACACTATAGTCACCAGAACAACTACAGCTTATTGTATTTGTTCTGGTGAGTATAATCATTCCCTTCAGGCGTTTTGCCGTAAACTCTGTCCTTTTAGAGAAAATGCAGTGTTTACATTACAGCCTAGTGATAACTCCACTGGCCACTCTTCAGATGGCTGCTAGAGGTGCTACCTCGGGCAGTGATGCACAGTGTGATGCTGATTAGTCAGGGCTATATTTAACTTGTGCTTGCTCTGCCCCTGATCTGCCGCCTTGACAAGCTCAGCCAATCCAATGGGAAAGTATTATGATTGGCTTTTGTTCAGCACTTTTGATGATGCCAAACAAACAGGCAGATCATGGGCAAAGGCAGCAGCTGCAGGCTTAAAAAAAGTAAGATTTTACTATATTTAGGGAAGCAAGGATGGTCAGGGGGGCTAGATGGTGGTTTAAAAACAGGAATAAACAGAAATACATGTTTGTGTTCCAAACCCTATAGTCTTCCTTTAATAATACTAGCACACATTCACAATTGCCAGTATTTTTTATTCCTTAAAGGGACAGTGCAGGTCCTGTAAATGCTTCATCTCATTGAAGCGGTTATAGTGCATAGAGTCCCCTAAAGCTGTCCTTCCATTCAGTGTTAAATCATTTTTAAGGTTTTAACGGTAAACAAGAGTCCCCAGCATCCCATCCCATTGTGTTGCTTGAATTAATGAGAGACAATGATTTAGGAGATTGCAGGTTTTATAACCAATTAAATTAGATTAAATGACAATTGTACCTACAGTGTCCCTTTAAACAAAAAAGAAAGATGGTGATAGCGTCTTACCTGTCACAGAAAATCCAATTCTATGACCTTTTTTTTTTTTTTTTATAAATAGGAAATGTAACATTTGTGGACATAAAAAGGAATAAAAGAAAAAAAGAAACAAAAATAGAAGAGGAATATTTTGGTACAAATAGAAATAAATAGAAAAACAACACAAAAATACAGCTTAAAAAGTAAAAATATTTTACACATAACCCCCAGTATATAAAATTTTTATTTGTTATGGACAAAGAAAGATGTATGTTCCTGTCAGAGAGACTTGACCCCCGCCTTTGCATTCACAATACAAGATAAGATAACACAAAAGTGCAAACTCACCAAAGCTGATAGCAGCAGACATTTATACAAAACATCAGGTTAGTGAGACAGGGTGCTTATGTAGACTAGAAGGGTACCTTAGAACAGTCTAACAATCTGTATCCTTTTAGAATTCCGTAAACTGTGAATCATTTTAAGCAAAGAACCATTTTGTATTTGTAATGACTATTGTATGTAAATAATATCCAGGTTTAGATAGCCGATATATGATATTATACAATTACATTATAAAATACATGTGCAATTTAATTCATATTTATTTACTATCAGAAATTTTAAATGAATAAGCAAACTGCAACACATTGCAGTGTATACTAATTAGTAAACATAACTAACTAAACAGCTAGTTGTAGTGAGTGGACAACCCAAAATAAAATAATTTGGAAAAAGTCAGGCTACATTTGCCACTGACATCAAAATAATAAATCAGTATTTTACTGTATTAAAGGGACACTATAGGTACCTAGACCACTTCAGCTCATTGGAGTGGTCTGGGTGCAGAAACACTGTCGCCCTTAACCCTGCAATGTTAATTATTGCAGTTTCTGAGAAACTTAAACAATTACATTGCAGGGTTAAGACTGCCTCTAGTGGCTGTCAATCAGACAGCCACTAGAGGCATTTCCTGCTTGTCAATTCCTGCTTGTCAAAAGGAAGTCTTTTGTAAAATGTATTAATTATAATTATACAACTGACTAATATTGCCCACATTGAGAACAGTCAGGTATGGATTTAAAAACAAATTGCAAACACTAATACTGACTGAACAATAACTTGGGAGGTTGTACAGATTGAGGATAGCAGGATGTCTTGGCTTCCAATGTATAATATAACATTCTGTTGCTAATAAGAAATTAACAGCAAGATGTGACTGCTTGGAACAGTCCAGCTAATCATATTGTCTTCCAGGTATTACACAGGGGTGTCAATCTCTTATAAAGCAGCAATTCAGTTTTTATAAATCCATCCGACGGTAAGGATTATTATTTGGTGGTCATTTTTATGTCACCTTTTTGTGTATTTTATATTAAAAGATGTGTATTTACTTGGGAAGAAGATGCTTTTGTTTAATCTTCTCATATTGTTTTTTTCTTCCGTTCTTTTGTTACCTTTTTTGTTCCATTGTTGACAGCTTTAAAAGCAGAATATTGCTGCATTTTTATTTATTTTTTTCATAGACTGGATGTGACTGACTTTATTTGGACTCTATATTAAAGGAACACTATCCCATTGTACAGCGCTATGGAATTTGCTGGCGCTATATAAATAATAAAATAATAACTATATGGTAAATATAATCACCACCTTCAGGTATTTTCATGTAAACACTGCCAGCACCGGTGGACCTACGCGGCTCTGGGAATAAGGTGAGTTTTAACCCCTACTAAAGGGGCCGGGGGGTAAGCCACCTAAATGGTGTTTTTAACATTATAGGGTCAGGAACACAAACATGTATTCCTGACCCTATAATGTTAAAAACACCATTTAGGTGGCTTACCCCCCAGCCCCTTTAGTAAGGGTTAAAACTCACCTTATTCCCAGAGCCGCGTAGGTCCACCGGTGCTGCCCCTGCCCCCGATCCACCCTCTTAATGACATCATCAGAACTGCTGATTTTAGTCAATCCAATGCTTTCCCATAGGGAAATTGGCAAGGAGGCGGAATGGGGTCAGGGTCAAACACTGTTTTGGCCGATCAGCACCCCCTCATAGAGATGCATTGAGTCAATGCATCTCTGTGAAGAAAATTCAGCATCTCCATGCTTTGAACGGCAATGCTGCCTACTGTGCAGCACTGCCACAGAAAGCACCTCCAGTGGCTATCTGAGGAGTGTCCACTTGGAGGTGTCCCTAGGAGGCAATGTAAACACACTGCCTTTTGCCTGAAAAAGCAGTGTTTACATGAAAATACCTGAAGGTGGTGATTATATTTACCATAATAACTACATTAACCCCTTAAGGATGGTGGGCGAACAATGCTGTTCTTGGGGACCCAGCTCTAAATGCTGGTGGGCGGCATAGCACGTCCCTGCCTTCCTATTCACTTACCCGCTCGCCGGCGATCCCACGCCGGCGATCGCGATGGGGGGACTCACCTGGCATCCCAGGGAGTCCCCGTGCTGCCCTTCCAGCCCTCCTGGGCCATGTGATCGCGAGGTCCTTGCGAGGACCTCACGATCACATGGACGCCATAGCCGTCCACAGCAGTGCCAGCAGGGGGAGTGCCTGTAAATACAGGTAGTCCCCCTGCTGCCTGTAAAGAGTAAAATAAAAGTTAAAACACAGTTTAAAATAAAATTATATATACTTAGATATATATATAAATGATATATCATATATATGATCTAAGTATATATGTATATATACACATACACTAAGTGTATTTTAATATTAATATATATAATTATATATTAATACCAAAATACACGTAGAATGATATTGATTAAATATATATATATATATATATATATATATATATAATTATATAATATAAAATAAAAATAAAATAATTTAAATAAATAATTAAAACATATATATATATATGTAATTTCGTTCTAACTGTATTTTGATATCAATATATATATATATATATATATATATATATATATATATATATATATATATATATATTGATATCAAAATACATGTAGAATGAAATAATATCCCTCTATATATAGCTATATATATAAATAAAAATAATTTTAAAAAATCATATATATTATATATTTATATAATTCTACGTATATATTTATGTAATATTTTTACATAATTAGGTCATTTTATTAATTACAATTTGCTGGACCTGTCTGACAACCCAAGTCGAAAGTCCAGATAATTTAATTTGCTAGCAGTTTTTTTCATATTAAATTATGTTTCATAGCTAAATATTTGATGTTAAATGAAGCCCTGTTTCCCCTGAATAAAATGATATATAATAAGTGTTGGTGCACGTAATATGAAAGAGGTGAATTACTGTTGAACAAACATATAGTAGAATTCCAGGTTTGTTTTCATTTTGTTTTGATCACAATGTGTATATTTGACTCAGTCCTTAAGGGGTTAAGCTGTATTTGTTCTGGTGACTATAGTGTCCCTTTAATGTTTCCTAATTTAAAGGAATAGTTATCTAAATGAATATACAGTGTGATACTGTTAAATTTTGACTGGTGATTTTGCTTAGAAGTGTCCCTTGTGGACACCTTATTTTATTTCTTAACCCCTTCAGGACGGAGTAAATAGTACACATTCTGATCAAAACAAAACGTAAACAAAAACAGGAATTTGCACTATATGTCTGTTCACCGGTAGTTCCCCTCTTTCATATTAAATGCACCCACACTTATTATATATCATTTTGTTCAGGAGAAACAGGGCTTTCATTTCATATAAAATATTTGTATATGAAACAATTTATTATGAATAAAATTAAAAAAAACTGTGAGAAATTTAATTTTTTTTTTACATTTGTAGTTCCGCCTCACATTTTAGCTGTAAATGTCATAATACTGTTAGGTTTTACTGCAACAAAATGCACATATTTGTAATCAGCGATGTCTCACGAGTACAACAGTACCCCCCATTAACAGGTTTTATGGTGTTTTGGAAAGTTACAGGGTCAAATATAGAACGTTCCATTTTCAAATTGAAATTTGCCAGATTAGTAATGTTACCTTTGAGACGGTGTGGTAGCCCAGGAATGAGAATTACCCCCATAATGGCATACCATTTGAAAAAGTAGACAACCCAAGGTATTGAACGTGGGGTATGTTTAGTTTTTTTTAGTAGCCACTTAGTCACAAACACTGGCCAAAGTTAGCGTTCATATTTGTTTTTGTGTGAAAAAAGCAAAACACTAATATTTGGCCAGTGTTTGTGACTAAGTGGCTACTAAAAATGACTGGACATACCCCATTTGCAATACCTTGGGTTGTCTACTTTTGCAAATGGTATGCCATCATGGGGGTAATTCTTATTCCTGGGCTACCATACGGTCTCAAAGGCAACATAACTAATCTGGCAAATTTCAATGTCAAAAAAATGAAATGCAAGCCTTATATGTGACTCTCTAACTTTCCAAAACACCATAAAACCTGTACATGGGGGGTACTGTTATTCTCGGGAGATTTCACTAAACACAAATATTAGTGTTTTAAAACAGTAAAACATATTACAACAATAATATAGTCCATAAAAGTGCCGTTTGTTTGTAAAAAATGCAAAAAACGTCACTTTTACTTAAAATATCATCGTTGTAATACAATTTACCAGTTTTAAACACTAATATTTGAGTTCAGCGAAGTCTCCCGAGTAAAACAGTACCCCCTATGTACAGGTTTTATGGTGTCTTGGAGAGTTACAGGGTCTAATATAGTGCTTGCAAATTAAATTCTCTGCACTTTCTCCCTGTGTTGTCAGGCATGTCAATCAAATTTTAATTAATCAAATGACATAATTATGTTAAAAAATTACTTAAATATACACGTAGAATTTTAATATATATGCATTTATAGGTATATAAATTCTACGTGTATACTAATGTAATCTTTTATGTAATTATATGTATTTATCTCTCTATATATATTTGCGGTTATTTGTATTTTATATATAGATAGATATATATAGACTGTCATTCTAAGTGTATTCTGTTTCCAATATATATATATATTAATAACAAAATACAGTTAGAATGAAATTACATATGAATATATAATTTATTTTATATTTTGTTTCAATATTTTATTTATTTATTTAATTATTTTATTTATTTATTATTGTAAGTATGCGTATATATATATATAATATATATATGTAGATCTATTATATATATAATATATATACATATTATATATATGTAACGTCATTCTAAGTGTATTTTAATATTAATATATATACTAATATTAATATTAAAATACATTACGTATGACGTTACATATATATAATATGTATATATATTATATATATATATAATATATATACATATTATATATATCTAAAAAGGCATTTAATTTATTTTAGAACATTTTAATATTTTTTTTTACACTACCTACCTGCAGGGGGACTGTCTAATATTTTAGACAGTCCCCCTGCTGGCAGATCCATAGCCAGCTATAGGGGGCCATGTGATCGCTCTTTGAGAGCGATCACATGGCCCCCGGGGGCCTCATTTGCCGGAGGGGGGCTGCCTGGGCTCTCAGACAGCCCCCCAGAAGAGGATCGCGGCGGAGGTGAGTACACCTCTGCTCCTGGGGCTGCAAGCCGTTACGGCGTTCTATGCCGCCGCAACGGCTTTAAAGCCCTTTAAAGCCGCGACGGCATAGAACGCCGTAACGGCGTTAAGGGGTTAATTTAGGGTGCCATCCTCCTTTTATTTTACACAGTTTGTTTTCACACTTTTTTGCGTTCTTTTCATGTACTGAAATTTATGATGTGCATTAGAGTTTTTTCCCCTGAGAGTATGCATAGATCCTGGTAACAATTCTTCTCAAATAATTACCTTTTTTTTTTTTTTTTGCAGTGCATATGTATATAACAGTTGCATGTGAGGTACCCCAACGGCAATCCTCCAGCGTGTTGTAGTCATTTGTAACATTGAGGTACATGAGAAAGCTTGCACAATTTTATAGTTAATAAGAGTTTAAACAAGAGTAGCATAGTCTAGTTCAGGGATAGGCAACCTTCGGCACTCCAGATGTTGTGGACTACATCCCCCACAATGCTCGTACACTCATACTGCTGGAAAAGCATCATGGGAGGTGTAGTCCAGAACATCTGGAGTGCCGAAGGTTGCTTATGCCTGGTCTAGTCACTATATAAAGCAAGACATAGTGTAGTGCTTTTATTCCGGAGTTATAATAACATAAGAAGGGAGCATGTTTATGGCCTGCAGTTTGTGCCACTGAGTGCCCAGTCAGGACTAAGTTAGGTGACCGGAGTATGTCATATGTAAATTGGGAGAGCTAGTAGGTGTGGTGTAGCTCAGGATGGGCCCTTGCCAAATGGGAATACAGGTTGAACGCTATCTCGGCATAAGGGGTTCTGAGCCTGTGTAAGTGAGTGTTCACTGTGCCACACTTTATGCCGGTCAAAGAAAATGGTGATTAAGTCAGCTGTCTGACCAGGCTAAGCAGGATCAAGCAGTCCTAATACATGTTGCACTCGTCAATAGTGGCTATAAATCGTGCTAGGTATAATAAAGGCATGTAAGTAGAGTCTTGAGAGCTAGCCATGGAAATAATAGTACAATAAAACATAAGAGTATAACAAAACACACTGCATGTGATCGATACAAGATTGTCAGGGTACCTGGAGTCTCTACCTTTGAGAGAGGTAGAGACTTAGAAGGTTATCCGTCCGGACGCCATGTCTCCTCGGTCTCCCGCGGTTCACTCGGTCTTGCTAACGCCGGCCGCGAGGGAGTCACTTCCTTTTATAACAGAAGGACCGGAGGTAGACGTCATGACGCTAACCCGAAACATCCTGCCACTCAAATCTCGGGAGACGAATCAGGACTCGCCGGAGGCGTGTCCCCTCTCCCTAGCCAGGATACTTAACGGTGGTCCTCTCATTCACTCATTGCCCTGTCGTGGTTCTAGTCCGCCTAGTCACACAGTGCTTTATTATTCACTTGTCTTTTGGTTCTGACCCGGCTTTGTTGTTTACTCTCCTGCCTTTCTGTTATCCTTGACCCGGCTTGTCTCTCGCTTACCTGTCCTCTGTTATCCTCGACCTCGGCTTGTCTCTGACCATTCTATTGTAGTTATACGTTAGTCCGGCCATTCTAAGGACCGGTATACGTATCAGCTACTCTTTGTACTCTGCGTGTTGGATCCCTGACCCGATCCTGACATTACGACAGGGCCATGGATCCTGCAGGTACAAATTGTCAGCTTGGTTCTCCTGATCCTAGGTTTGACGCCATGGATCATAGGATGGATCAGATGGCTTTGGCACTACAGGCGCTGCTGTCTCGCCCTATTAATCCACCTGAGGAGAGGCGTAACACTTCTGCTTCTTCTGTGGGTTCAGGGTTAGAGGTAGCTACTGTAGGTGCTTCTTCCCGAGTTACCCCACCTGTACGTTATGCTGGTTCCCCTGAGAGGTGTCGTGGCTTTTTGAACCAGATCAGTATTCATTTCGAGCTACAGCCCCGTTCATACCCTACTGATAGGGCAAAGGTGGGATTTATTATTACCTTACTCATTGAGAAAGCTCTGAGATGGGCGAATCCGTTGTGGGAGAATGATAATCCATTAGTCTATAACTATAATTCCTTTGTAGCTGCTTTTAAAAGAACTTTTGACCCTCCTGGCAGGAAGGCCAATGCAGCCAGATTACTGTTGCGCCTTAGACAAGACAACCAAACACTTGTGGATTATGCACTAGAGTTCAGGTCTTTGGCGGCAGAGGTAAAATGGAATGAACAGGCCTATATAGACGTATTCTTAAATGGATTATCTGATGTAATACTTGATGAGGTAGCTACAAGAGAACTTCCCGAGAATCTGGAGGACTTAATTTCCTTTATCTCCCGTATTGACGAACGCCTAAGGGAGAGACAGAATACTCGAGATAGAACCGCTAAATCTTTCTCTAGACTAGTACCATCATTTCAAGTTGCTGAAACCAAAGATCCACAGGTTTCAGAACCTATGCAGTTAGGCCTTACTCGTCTCTCAGAGGAGGAGAGACAGTACAGGAGAAGAGAGGGACTGTGTATGTATTGTGGGTTCAGAGGTCATGTACGTTTGAGCTGTCCCAGCCGTCCGGGAAACGCTCGCACCTAAGTTTCTCTAGAGGACAGACCTTGGGTGTTTCGATTTTGTCCTCTACTCATAACTACAAAGAACATAGACTCCTATTACCGGTCTCTTTAACTTGGGAGAAGGGAACTTTAGAAACTATGGCATTGATAGACTCCGGCGCTGCTGAGAGTTTTATCGACCAAAAGTTTCTCACCAAACACACTATCCCATCCCAGTTAAGGAAGACACCCTTGGCTGTTGAAGCCATTGATGGTAGACCTTTAGTTGAGCCTGTGATTTCCCGGGAGACCACACCTCTTTACTTAACTATTGGTATTCTACACAAGGAGGAAATATCCCTACTACTCATTTCATCCCCTTCTGTTCCCATAGTCCTGGGATACTCCTGGCTTAAGAAACATAACCCCGTTATAGATTGGAGATCAGGGGAAATAGTTTCTTGGGGCCAGAATTGTCAAGAGAGTTGTTTAAAGAAAGTGTCACCTCTTTGTAGTGTCAACCCACTTAATAACGCTACTGACTCTACCAAAGTACAGATACCGTCCTTGTATCAAGATTTAAAGGCAGTATTTGACAAAAGAAAGGCTGATACCTTACCACCACATAGGCCTTTTGATTGCAAAATTAATTTACTTTCTGGTACCATGCCCCCCAGGGGTCATGTATATCCTTTGTCCACGAATGAAAACTTAGTTCTAGAAGAGTATATTCGTGAAAACCTAGACAAGGGGTTCATTAGAAGATCCTCCTCTCCTGCTGGGGCTGGATTCTTTTTTGTTAAAAAGAGGGATGGTTCTTTAAGACCTTGCATTGACTACCGAGGCCTTAACAAGATAACCATCAGAAATGTTTATCCGATTCCCTTGATCACCGAGCTTTTTGACCGATTAAAAAGTTCTAAAATTTTCACTAAGTTAGACCTTAGAGGTGCTTATAATTTGGTGAGAATCCACGACGGTGACGAGTGGAAAACTGCATTCAATACTCGATATGGGCACTATGAGTATACTGTAATGCCTTTTGGTCTCTGCAATGCTCCGGCTGTATTTCAGGACCTTATTAATGAGGTTCTTAGGGAGTTTCAAGATGACTGTGTAATTGTATACCTTGATGATATTCTTATACATTCCAGGGATATTGAGACTCACCACAGGCAAGTCAGGAGGGTTTTACACAAACTTCTTCAGCATGGCTTGTACTGCAAACTAGAGAAATGCAGCTTTGACCAATCCCAAACTACGTTTCTTGGTTATGTGATTTCTGGGGAAGGGTTTGAAATGGATCCGGAGAAGCTCCAATCCATACTAGACTGGCCTTTACCTCAGGGTCTCAAGGCTATCCAGAGATTCATTGGTTTCTCTAATTACTACAGACGTTTCATTAAGGGATACTCCTCTATCATTGCTCCCATCACTAACATGACCAAACAAGGGGCTGAGACTAAGAATTGGTCTACTGAAGCTCTTCGGGCTTTTGAGACACTCAAAGAGCTGTTTGCTTCCGCACCAATTTTAGTTCACCCTGATACTACTCTACCTTTCCTACTCGAAGTAGACGCTTCTGAGACAGGTATAGGTGCTGTTCTGTCCCAAAGGTTGGGTGTAGATAAACCATTACATCCTTGTGGATACTTTTCCAAAAAATTGTCCGGTACTGAAAGCAGATATGACATTGGTGACAGGGAACTACTAGCGGTTATAATGGCCTTGAAGGAGTGGAGACATTTATTGGAGGGTACTTTGCATCCTGTTACTATTTTGACGGATCATAAAAACTTATCCTATATTGGGGAGGCTAAACGACTATCATCTAGACAGGTTCGTTGGTCCATATTTCTCACTCACTTCAACTACGTACTCACATATAGGCCAGGTTCTAAGAATTCTAAAGCCGACGCCTTATCTCGCCAATATGAACCTGCTGCCGTATCTGAGCCGGTTTTGTCCTCTATAGTACCCAAGTGTAACATTATCGCTAACACTACTCTCAAAGTTCATTCCCCGCTACTTGATCAGATAAGGAACTTGCAGCATCTGGCACCTAGACTGACTCCGGTTTCCAGACTTTTCGTTCCTCCTGAACTTCAATTGGAGCTCTTACAGTGTCTTCACGAGAGTAAGGTGGCTGGTCATCCGGGTGTCCGCAAGACGTATTCTTTGATCTCCAAGGATTTCTGGTGGCCGTCGTTACGGAAGGATATTAAGGATTTTATCGGGGTTTGTGTGGTCTGTACTAAAACCAAACTACCGCATACGCTTCCTTGTGGCCTTCTACAACCGCTGGAAATTCCTGACAAACCTTGGTCCTGTGTGGCAATGGACTTTATTGTGGATCTGCCGGTTTCTAAAAAACACACTGTTATCCTCACCGTAGTCGATAGGTTTACCAAGATGGCACATTTCGTACCTTTGCCTAAACTCCCGACTTCTCCTGAATTGGCGGAGGTCTTTGCTAAAGAGATTTTTCGTTTACATGGGATTCCTTCTGAGATCACTTCTGATAGAGGCTCCCAATTTGTTTCACGTTTTTGGAGGTCGTTCTGTTCTCAATTAGGCATCAAATTGAATTTTTCGTCCGCCTATCATCCTCAGTCTAACGGAGCTGCTGAACGAACTAACCAGAAGATTGAGCAATACTTACGTTGTTTTGTTTCCGAACACCAGGACGATTGGGTCGGTTTGATTCCTTGGGCAGAGTTTGCGCACAACAATCTTGTTTGTGACTCCACGCATTCAAGTCCCTTCTTCATGAACTATGGCTTTCATCCATCCATTCTTCCCCCGGTTTCTCCTTCCCAAGGAGTGCCGTCGGTTGATGTCCATGTGGCCAACTTGAGGAAGTTGTGGGATCAGACTCGACAGATTCTTCTACACAATTCTGTACTGGTAAAGAAACATGCTGACAAACGTAGAAGGGCGGCTCCGAATTTTGTTCCAGGCGATAGAGTGTGGTTGAGCACTAGGAATATTCGTCTTAAAGTTCCTTCCATGAAATTCGCTCCTCGTTATATTGGTCCCTACAGGATCTTGACTCGAATTAACCCAGTGGCATATCGTCTAGCTCTTCCAGCTACTTTACGCATCCCGAACTCCTTTCACGTGTCATTGTTGAAACCTCTAATCTGTAACAGATTCTCCTCCACAATCGCCCCTCCGCGCCCTGTTCAGGTGGAGGGTCAGGAGGAATATGAGGTTAACTCCATTATTGATTCTCGTGTCTCCCGGGGACGAGTACAATATTTAGTTGACTGGAAGGGATATGGTCCTGAGGAGAGGAGTTGGGTACCACAAGAGGATGTTCATGCTCCTCGTCTTCGCAGGGCATTTCACTCCCACTTTCCATCTCGCCCCGGCTCCTTCCGCCCGGTGGGCGTATCTGAGGGGGGGGGGTACTGTCAGGGTACCTGGAGTCTCTACCTTTGAGAGAGGTAGAGACTTAGAAGGTTATCCGTCCGGACGCCATGTCTCCTCGGTCTCCCGCGGTTCACTCGGTCTTGCTAACGCCGGCCGCGAGGGAGTCACTTCCTTTTATAACAGAAGGACCGGAGGTAGACGTCATGACGCTAACCCGAAACATCCTGCCACTCAAATCTCGGGAGACGAATCAGGACTCGCCGGAGGCGTGTCCCCTCTCCCTAGCCAGGATACTTAACGGTGGTCCTCTCATTCACTCATTGCCCTGTCGTGGTTCTAGTCCGCCTAGTCACACAGTGCTTTATTATTCACTTGTCTTTTGGTTCTGACCCGGCTTTGTTGTTTACTCTCCTGCCTTTCTGTTATCCTTGACCCGGCTTGTCTCTCGCTTACCTGTCCTCTGTTATCCTCGACCTCGGCTTGTCTCTGACCATTCTATTGTAGTTATACGTTAGTCCGGCCATTCTAAGGACCGGTATACGTATCAGCTACTCTTTGTACTCTGCGTGTTGGATCCCTGACCCGATCCTGACAAAGATACTCTGTCCGAATTTGCACCATTCGCCTCATGGTACTGCATCTGCGCTGACTCCGTCCGGTAGAGGGCTTGGTAATAAAGTCCTGCGTGGTGAGGGCTGTCGTGGGCTGCGGAAAATCAAGTTAGCCCCTCCAGCTGGTACTCTGGACAGTCAGCCAATGCCCCTACGGGGGTCGATTCTTGCTTTTGGACTCAGTCCGCGCTGGAGGGCAATGTGGTGATGTGGAGGAGGGGCCCCAGGGTTGTACCATGAACCTGGAGTCCTGTGAGGTCCAGGGTCTTCCAGTGAGAGATGTTGCGGTGGGTGTTGCTTGTTGGTAGTGTGAGACCCCAATGACTTCTCTTTGCCCACCGTGTGTGTGGTCGGTACCTTCTGATAGACACCTTCTTTGCTCTCAGCCCAGGTAGGCAGCGTGTGCTGGTGGTGTAAGCTAGGGACAAGTTTGCGCCCTTGAAAGGATTCTTACTCCTCCCGGTGCCGCCATATTATGCTCCCATAGGTGTAAGCCACAGGTGTCTTTGTGCAGTCCAGCAGATTCGTCCAGAACCTTTCAAAGATTGTGTCAAGGGTGTCAGGTGCTGTAGTGCTGGGCTCTGCTGTAGCCGAGGTATGCTGTGTGTGGTAGAGCCTTGGGCATCCGCCATTTTTCCTCCGCTCCCGATCAGCTCAGGAGTAGTACAGGACCTCTGGGACGGGTTAGGCTGCAGTAGCTCGGGACGACGGGGACCCACATAACCCTCACGTTCCAGGGGGGGGGGGAGGGGGAGGGGTAGGAGACTCTTACTTCAGACAGATCTTGTGATCGCAGGAGGAAATCGGCAGTCTTGCCCCCACGCTCTCTCTGGTAGGCCTCACCTTGTTGCCATGGTTCCCGGTCGCTTGTAACACTAACTCCGGTATCAAAAGATGAGGGTGAGTTATCTCTGCTTGTAGAGCTCTGTGGGTAGCTATATCCGGCACCTGGGCCCAAAAAATCACCGGATTTATTGTTCTGAATCAGGAGCTCATGCAAGGCACATCTGACTAGCTTGCTGGTCAGGCTCCGCCCCCTTTCCCCTCCTTTTTTGAGTGTGCATGCTTTCCTACCTGCATATTGCATGACATCATTTTTGGATTTTGGGACTCTTCATGAACCTGAAGCACATCCAGGGTTGGGTGCTAGGACTGACTACTCGTTTCTAATCCATATTTAAAACGGGTTCAAAAGCTCAACCCAAGGACCAGTGAAATTAACATCTGTGGTTGGGAAATTATTTGAAGTGCTATTAAGTGATCATATTGAAGAATTAATTTTGAACAATACCATTAGGAGGAATCAGCAGGGTTATATAGAAGACAGTTCATGACAATTTTTTTTTAATGTTTATTGAGTTTTTTAAAGAAAAAAAAACATTAAATATTTGCATTACATATGATAATTATAAACAAGAACATCTAACTATTTGTGGAGAAAAATACCAGTTTTAATAGTAAAAAGTGTATGTTGTGAAATGAATGAAGAAATTAATGTGTGCTCCTCATTAGGCCTATTCATTAATTAAAAGACACCTGACTTACTCCATTTATGTATTGTGAATGCAACAGTTATCAACGGGCTTCTTTTTTATTTCCATTTCAATTATATATCCCAATAAGACATCATGAACATATGTAACCCCTATCAACATCACCCAGGTTTTAATTAGTGTAATGTATTTTCCTCCCATGGAGTCCATATATTTTCTTTTTTATGTAATGTACATGATAGTCTTGGAGACATGCCCTCATACAGGTGCGGGTTGGTAAGCTGGCCCTGTTTTTTTTACTGGTCCTGAGCTAATTTGTTTTTTCAAGCTCCAGTAGTCAGTAATGTAAGTATAATCAGATGTTTGTAGGCTCCCTACACCTCATAAGGGAACATATCCAGTAAGTAAACCAGTGAGGGCATTATATTTGGTCAATATGTAGAAGAGAGTACCCTGTCCTCCAATACAGAGTGGACTGGCTGAGTGATGTATCCATGCCAACCTGTTTCCCAATGTAGTAAGTCCCTTGATGTTCCTGCATATGTACAATAGTTGTAGGCCAATGCTTTGGCTCAAATGTTTTATCCAGTTCCTGCTCCCACTGTGTCATATATGGTAGTTTGGAAGGGGCAGATGGAGAGAGATATATGAGTATGGAGTACACATATGCCAAAGGATTAACTTTGCTACAATCTTGTGGTAGGATGACAAGCTACACAATTCTGGTCAGAAGTGAACAAAGAGGTTATGGTCTTTTTGCCTTCTACTTAATTTATCCTACATTAATCACCTTGGTTAATACTGGTGGCACTGGCATTTTACATAATTGTAATTTTAACACCCTTTACTGCAATGGGGTGAGAAACCGCAACTTGATTCTAAGTGGTTGAAAGTCAGGTTCCGTTGACCACAGAGGTCTTTCATTCATTTAATTAGTTTGCCCTTTTAGCACCACAGAACAAATATGCGCATTGTGTCTTCTCCACCGTGGCATTGAAAGGTTTAATTTTGCTTCTGGCGTTCTGGCAATTAGCCTGACTGGTGGCATATATCTAGTAGATCAAATGGCCCACTAAGAGTAGGATATCGTCAAAATATAGTATTTTTAATGCAAGAACGTTCATTGCCATTTAGTAAATGGGGATCACAATTTCCTTTGGAGTGGTTTTGTTCCAGTCAAGAACGTTAATTGTTTACTGACACCGCTCAGATATGACCACTAACACATGTCATTTTGGTGTATTTTTCTTGTGCCCACATGAAATAAAAAGTGACTCCCTTTCGTAAAACTGACCTAATTCACTACGTTTATCTTTTCTTTGTCATTTTGTAATTTGCTACCATCATAAGATTTTTTTTGCCCAACAATTTCATGAAAAGATTAAAATATTAGTAAGAGACTTATTTAGCTACATTCAATCAGGCTTAGTGGAAAACTAATTTAGGGGTGGATAATTGCACACATAATTTACTACTATTGTGCATACTGTGAAAAGAATTAATTGATATAATAACGTACTGATGATATATAATAACTATGGTCTTAATATTCAACATCAGCTTTCATTAACAACAAATAAGCACAAGATTCCTCGTAGCAAACCCGGCACAATATAAATGTTTATATGTCCACTAAAACTGCTATATCTCTCACGCCAAAATTACACTGTGTAAATGGCTTTTGGAAACAGAAGGAATGCAAAAAAAAAAGAAAAATGAACGAAAAACGTATCTTCCAGATGCATTACTTCCATCTGAAAATTCATATTTTGCAGTTTAATATGGAATTCTACTTTCAACAAAAAAAATAAAAAGTGGTTACAAAAAAGTACAGTATAATGTTATTTATGCTCTTAAGGATGAATGATTACAACTATGTTACAGCTCCCCCCTATGTGCTACCTGGAAATTGCTACCTGGAAATTGCAGCTTAAAGTAAGTCTAAATATTTCTGAATACAGTAATTTTGATATCTAACTAAATAAATGCAACAGACACATTTTACTTTTAAATAGGATTTTGAAACATTGTATGCATTATTTAATTTGATAATAATGATCTAGAATTTGTATGAACAATATGATATGTATATAGATATTTGAAATGTGGCATTACAATAAAACTGTTTGTTTGCAACATAGTCATCAGTTGTATATATTTATGGTTTTCCCTATTTAATATATTTCTTTGATGATCTGATTTCTTAAAAAAAATGGTTATAATTTCAAAAACAAATATTTTTTTTGATTTTCTGATAAAGCAAATTTACTTCTGAGTTGTGTCTTATCATTGTTTATTTTATGTGTATGCTAATCGAAAAGTGTGGCAAAAGAATTATGTGTTTTGGTTTTGTTTTAACACATTTTGGCATATAAAGGATCTCTGACCTTGAATTATTTTCAAAAATGCCTTATACCCTTGAGACATAAAGCCAGTATGTGTATGATACTTAACATACACACGTGATTGGGTTTTGCTGTCTGTTTTTTCCTCGATGTCAGTATTGATTTTGAATCATGTATATCTATATTGTGTTAAATTAAGATTTAAAATTAGCCTTTAAACAAAGCCTTATTGTTCTATAGTAATACGCAAGGATGAGATGCTATTTCATGGGGTTTGTCACTCTTTCCTTAAATCAAACCATCCCTGTCACATATAAATGGATTGCTTAAGATACATGAAATAACCTGTCAGCGTCATGTGTTCTGTTCTATAATTTAAATGACACTATATATAATAAAAAATGCTAACTTCAATACAGTGTATGCCGCACAGTGTTAACACTTGTCTTAGCTTACAATAGCGAATAAGTTAAAAAAAATCTGAGTTTCTGTATTCATATTTAAATATGTTACAGATGTAGTGAAGCAAAAATCATTGTATTTTTTTTTTCTTGCTATTATTTTAACTACCTTTGATTTATGTTGATATCAATTCCTATTTAATGTATTGTCAACACTGGCAAGTTTTTGTGAATATAAAAATGTTTTTTTTTTGCTATTGTATTGTATTCAGATATATAAATTGTGGAAGTGTAACAGTAAAACATGTATTATGAAAAAAATATTGTATTCGAAGAGTTCCGAAGATGTCATAAACCCCAATATGGAAGGTTCAGTTTTTGACTACATGCAGAAAACCGAGATGGCATACTTCAACATTAAAATTGTTCTACCTTTCTGTATGTTTTATAGTGCATGATTTCTTTTTTTATTAACTGTTTAATTTTTATTGTTTCCATAACAATTGGACAGCTAGAATGTCAGGGATTGGTCCCTGACAGTCCAGCTACTATGGAATGCAACATACAGGTAAACATACGTACACACAAAGACACATGGGTACAAACACATAGACACACATATGAATACACCAAATATGTACAGACAAACACACATCTGATCTATTTTCCCAAATCCTTAATGTTTTGTTAATGAAATTCACCCAAGCGAAATGGCCACAGTTCGGCCATCAGGAAAAATGTTTTATTTTCGGCAGAAGTAATTCGGCCGAAACTACTATTTTTTCCACCATGCACAAGTCTACTACACACTGAAAATGACTGGAATCACACCTAGAGAACGCAGCACAATTCATGGATGCCATCATTTATTCCAACCCTATCCTGCAAACATGAAGGTATTCAATTAAACATTACTGCTTACCTGAATAAGAACTTGTGCCATATGTTGGTGCCATACTTCATCAAAGTAAACTAATTAAAAGTAAATTTAAATCAAAGCAATAACACAGCGTTTTGTAAACCTCAATTTGTCAACCTAATATAACATAGCCAATAGCTCACAGACCTCACACACCTGTTATATTTAGAAATTGTTTCATGGTATGCTTTAATTTTAATATTAGGTGATATCATAGGAAGTGACATCAGTAGTAGAATTCTCACAAAGTGATTTCACTTGAAATGTGATTAATAAAAAGAGGGTGGTGGGGTCAAAGAAATGACAGACAATAGAAAGAGCAAGTAAGGAGATAGATGTGCCCTGTAATGTATAAAGTTGCTTAAAAAGGTATACTTTATTAATAAGGCAGTAAACAATACTTTTCACTGCTTAGCCAATCACAAATAGCTGTTTATTTGCAACATTAACATTAGCACACTTGTATAATGCCAACACTCTGGGCTGTGATCAGAACCGATACCCAGACTGCAACAAACTATGCAATAGTTGCTTTTTATGCTGTATAATGCAAATCCTCCTCCTGGTCCCAATATTGCTTGAAAGAACATGTGTGTTGGGTGGTTGTGTGTCACACTTAACCAGTACTCCAGGATCCTGCCAGAGCTGTGTATCTCAGGCGGACCCATGACTTTACATAAAACATTATACACTCACCATACACGTTGTTCACTGTTAATGTTATTCTCATATATCTGTACTTTCTAACTATACTAGCTTCATGCTGTTTCTTAATATGTATCATTCTCCTTCCCAAAGCATACTATAATATTTCCATTTATTTTACTTAAACCATGTAATGGTTTTCTGAAAAGTCATTTTTAATATCTATATACGGCGTGTTATGACTTATTGTACTTTTTGTATCAACTCTCTCTGTATCTCAGTTGCCATGCTTAATGTGTTTTATAAGCAATCAATTGCGTTTTTCACACATTGTCTTGTTTGCACCATATGACCTGCATGCTGGTATAAGCTTTTCTGTCTATACTTTGTATAAGTGTCTATTACTTTCTCGTATGCAGCTGTGTTTTTCATTCACACTAACGACTGTGCTCATGTGTATGTACGTATATGAATATGCATTATGCTACTGGTGATGGCACATCAGTTTGTCTCTGTGTAATTACACAAACCAGTAATTTTCTATTCAATTATCTATCTACGCTCTGAGTTTTCAACACGTCACTGTTTGCAGTTCTACAAGAACCTCATGATATTTATGTTGATGTTCATCTTTACCATATACAGGAATAAACACAATTCTAGCTTTTTGTTTGTAGATACCATGCTGATTATTGAAAATACCACTTGCCATTTTGCATGCATGTACGTGTTAGCTATTCATACATATTACAAGTCAGACAGATTGTGGGAGGATTTGACACTGGGTTTGTTAGGTCTTATTTGTGATTATTTTATATAAGTGTTTAATACATTATTTCCTTTGTATTTCAGGCACGTCTATTATTTGTTGTATATACATAATGCATCATGCATATTATAAAGGTATTTGTCATTGTGTGTATATATATATATATAACACAAGTAATGGCACTCACCCTTACTAATATAATAGATAGTAGAAGTGCCCTGATGCAATCTCGTGCTGATAAATAATTATGTAGAAAAAAAAGATGCACTCTTCGGTCTTTTTGAAAATAATAACAGTCTTCCATAGAAGGAAGGAATCCATAGAAGGTTTACAGGTTGCTGATCAACGTTTCGAGGGTCTTCCTCAGGTAGAGTGCATCTTTTTTTCTACATATACACTGTATATATATTTATATATATATATACAGTGCCATGAGAGAATAGAAGGGTGTGGGAAAAGAAGAATGAATTTCATAAGGGAAAGACAGATAGAGTGTGAAAAAGAGCTGGAAGAAACAGATGGAAAGAATGAGACTTGTTTAGAGAGGGGAACAAAAAAGATTTAACAAATAAAGAAGACAATTTGACAAATAGAGGGTGGGGAAAGAATCTGGGGGGGGGAAAGAATAGTACAAGCAAACTTGTAGCAACAGGATATAACGGTTGATATGGCAGGAGAATGTTAAGGAGATATTAAAAAGCAGAAAGGATATTGGTTGAGGAGAAAAAAAGGCTAGGAGCAAGAGAAATGGTATACATGAAGGGTGTTAAATCATCCATAGTATAACAACACAATGGCACCATTTTTGTAGAATGTTATTGGAATGCTTGTCACTTTATACATTAAATGATCTTTATATCACCAAGATTTTAAGTGACAAGACCATTTCCAACATGAAGCTCTTAAATGGATGAAATGTATAGCACCAAGAAAGGAAAAGTTCAGAGTTAAAATAATCCTTATATCCATTCACATGTAACTAATAGTAACCGAGAGGTTTCGTTTTAAAACCCCTTGTTGTGAAGTACAGAATTGAGCAATATGTTAATAAACCAATGGTTTAAACAGTGTCCCAACTGATTCCTCTCTTGCAACTGTCACTAGTCTAATACTATCTTTACCTTTTTGTGTCATTTTTACCCCACTCCCTCTAGCATGTAAGCTCATTGAGCAGGGCCCTCAACCCCTCTGTTCCTGTGTTTCCAACTTGTCTGTTTACAACTACATGTCTGTTCGTCCACCCATTGTAAAGCGCTGCGGAATTTGATGGTGCTATATAAATAATAACATAATAATAATAATAATTAGACTGTAGGCCCGTAGGAAACGGTCTTTAAAAAAAAAAATGTTGTATTAATTTGTTAATCATCAGTTACTTCTGTTTTTGTTTACTAAAACAGATTGCTTTCATAAAGTAATTATACAATACATATGTGCAGTTTGGGATTCTTTCATGTAACCTGAAGATTTTAATAACTACCAAGAGATCGTGGATTATCTATAACCTGGTAAAATTAATTGGGGAAAAAAAATGAGTTAAATGAAAAAAAAAGCAATATCATGAGCAGTGGAAGATGATTGTAGTGTAAATGAATTCATGCAATATGAAAGGATATTCACTGATGAAAAAGAGATGTCATAAAAGAATGCATGCTTCTTAAATGGGACAATTTGCCTTTAATAAGATCACAGTTTTTAACAGCAATACTACTGTAGGGTTCAGATGTAGGATTTTTTTACTTTGTACCTTTTTTGGTGAACTCTAATCTTGCTTGTCTATGAAGTCAATCATCTATAATATAAGGAATTTGTGCCCAAAGGCTTTACATGTACTGAGATAACTGGAATGAACCTTAATCAAAGTTGCTAATTATGTGCCATAATTGCCTGTGCATGAAGAATTTTGATATTCATGTCATGATACCTGACACTCTTAGATCTTCCTACTTATAAGATTCCGAAGAAAGAATGTGTAATCTCTTATTTGAAGTAATATGGTGATGCAAGTGTGTCATTTAAATTGAAATAGGAAAACGTGACTTGTGTGATTTTGCTATTACAGGTCAGTAAATGACCAGAGAAGGATATAATGCATACTTTGTGCTTGGCATTAAAAATATATCTTTTGGGTTGCTTGTGATATGAATATATGTCGTACATATTTTTTAGAAAGCATTTTTAGAACACAATGGACACTCTAAGCACTAGAATTGTGCACTGTGGAAACATTTGGTTCTTTTGAACCACTTCAGCAGAAAAAAAAACAAAAACTTTGGAACAGCAGGAGTTAAGTAAAACTGCTACAATATTGTCTGGTCTAATGGCCTCACAATATCAGGTATTTTTGCAATGCCAGTTTTCAGCTGCCAAAATGAGTTTATCAATATGTATGGAGCAAAAAAATAAATAAATAATATTTGTGTACGGCACATTTAGAGGAACGTATGGTTATGATATAATGAAAGTTTAATAAGAACAAAGTCGGTTGAGGTGTGCCGAAACCGACGTGAGGTTAGACCTGTAAAAAAAGAGGGCCCACCTAGATAATATGAAATAATAAAGGGTGCGGTGGGAGGGGAACTTCTGAGATTGTTGACGACAGGTAAGCAGGGGCTCACTGGGTTTAAATAGGACTAATAGTCCCTCCTACAATTACAGGCCAAGCCTTCTATTTGTGTACGGCACATTTAGAAGAACGTCGGTTGAGGTGTGCCGAAACCGACGTGAGGTTAGACCTGTAAAAAAGAGGGCAAAAATGTAAGAAAATTATTTCTTTTGTCAGACATATTTTATTTAGCAAGACATTATTTAGACATTTCATGGAAAGCTAATCTGATTTATTTTTCTGGATTAGGTATGTACCTGCTGTATGCGAAAGATTTCCAACATCCCATGTTCTTAGTGATAGGTGTTGGTACGTGATTACCGGAAGCTGCTGTGGCTGCCCCGATACGGAATGAATGGCCAGAGAGTGAATGTGGGTTGTGTCCCAGCCTGAGTAACAATGTGCGTATGTATAGCATGAACTGATTGGTGGTTAGGGGTTTCCCTTGAATGGCTAACAGTGGGGATTCAAGGTCACTTGTAAGCTGTGTCTTGACTAGGTTATCCAATATGTGAATTGGACACCACTTGGTAGAGGTAGGATAATATGTAATCTCTACTGGGGGGCCAGTCTGGCTCATTTTGGTATGAGAGATTGACAAAATATAGTGGTCGTTTGTTTTAGTTAGGTGTTTTCTCTTAAGGCATGACTTAAAGTCGGATGCCTTCTCCACAGAAAATTCCTTGTGTCTCAGGAAACCGTAAAAGGCTATGTAGGCTGCAGATTTGATTATCAGATTAGTGACATTCTCAAAAGGGGTCTCGTCTAGTAGATTGGAGATGTTCCTAAATAGGTTACTATCTATTGGAAGTCTTTTAATGGGATTATGAACTGTTAGTCTCTGAACGCCTCTAAGGACACTTTTGACTGGGTAAAATGCTAGGAATGGAGCTTTGCTTGGATAAATAGTTAACATGTAGTGTTGTATGCCTGTTAAATAAAGTTTGATTTTATTGTATGCTAATTTTGGAGATATGTGGCAAAAAGTTGTGAATGCGACCATGGTTTCTATGGAAAAAACATTTATTACATAGTAATCACGTACAATTTTTTTTAACAAATCATATGTTCTGGCATAGGCTTTCTTAGTATTGAGTGACAAACCAGCCTGTGCGAGCGACCGACTGTGAATTAACAGGGTATTTAGAGCATTATTAGGTCTTGGGTTGGGTTGTTCTTTGGGTTTTGAGTTTGCTATCGGATGAACTCTGAAAAATTCCTGCAAATTAGAACGTCAGAGTGCATCAGCTCCGTTATTCTGAATGCCTGGAACGTGAATACAATTAGGACAGAACTGTAGATTTGCCACTAACCAGGTAAGTTTCCTTACTAAGTTCATGATAGTAAGGGACTGAGAGTGGCCTTTATTAATGATGTTACATGCTGCCAAGTTGTCTGAAAAGCACCTCACTGATTTACCTCTCCACTCTTTACCCCAAATGTGTGCTGCAGCGACAATGGGGAACATTTCAAACAGTGCTGAGGTGGTGTTGAAATTTTCTAGTGAGGTAGTCTCTTGTGGCCAAGAGTCGTATACCCAGTCATTGCCAAAAATCACTGCATAACCTATGGCACCTGATTCATCAGTCCAAATTAACGGGGAATCGTCAGAGACCTACAGTTCCAAGTGGATAGAAATAGATGCCACATTTTTAAATCGTCTCTAACTGGTTCATCTAAGTTAGTTCTGGAATCGTCGTCGGGCAGACCGTGTAAGAGAGAGAGAGTTCTGGAAATAAATGACCTTCCCTGTGGAATTAACCTCATTGCAAAATTGAGTGACCCAAGAAGTGACTGTAGCTCTTTCCTGGTGCAAGATCCTTATGAGGTGCATATGTCGATGTATGCTAGAATTCTATCTACCTTTTCTTGAGGCAGGCTATCTTGCATTGAAACTGAATTAACGCAATCTCTGTGTTGGGACCTTCTGTTTTGCTTGGGGCTACTGGAACTCCTAAATCCTCAAAAAGTGACAGCATGTGATGTAGGCTGCTTTGTGTGAAGTGGTGTGGTTCAGTAGAGAGAAAATCGTCCAAATAGTGAATGATTACTGGACATCTGCATTTGTTAAGTAGGAACCAGGTCAAAGTTTCGGTGAAAATATCAAAAATCTTGGGGCTACTTTTGGAGCCGAAAGTTAGTCTGGTTGCGAAATAGTACTTGTCTTCCCACTTAACGCTATGCAGGTGCCAGAGTGACTGATGGATTGGTAGTAGTTTGAATGCATTTGTGATATCTGTTTTACTTAACCACACTGCCTTGCCAGAGTTAATGATAGCTTGTATGGCATCAACTATTCTTGCGTATTGTAAAGAGAAATCCTTGGATGGTATCAGTGCATTTAAGCTAGGTGTCGTGGAAGAGCTGAAAAATCAATTATGAGTCTTTTTTATTATTAAACTTCCCTGTAGCTATGCCTAGAGGGTTTGTTCTCCAGTAGGTGAAAGGTGGGGTTGTAAATGGCCCTATCATGAAACCGTTGTTGATTTCTTTATGGAGGAGTTCATGTAGACTACTAGGGTCAGTGAGTGCTGACTGTAGGATCGGGCATTCCAGAATTTCTGTGGGGAGTGCAACAAAACGAGATGTGAGAAATTCTACCAAATCTAAAGAAGGATAATTAGACAGGTAACATTGCAAATTAGGTATGTTTATTGGTGTAGATGATCTTTTAGTGTACAATCTGCTTGGGCACATTGTTTTAGCATGTGCTCTGTAACAAAGTGAGCACATGTGAAGGAGTCTAACTGGCCCCAGTCGGTAGGTGTATTATATTGGGCCAGTGACGCAGCAAATCTAGATGCGAAGGACTTGTGGTAGTCATAAAAGGCGTAGCCTCCATATTTATATGCCAACTTATGTAAATATAAATCAAGTTCCTCTCTATGGAGGGGAATAGCAAAACAAATTACGTCCCTGTAAAGACCGAAAGCCAGGACAAATTCAGGGATATTTAACTTTCTGTTCAGTCTTGGGTCTCTAGATTTCATAACTACTGACAAGTCATCGAACGTGTATGATCTGTTCTCAATTACGTCTTGAAGCTATGAGTAGAGAAGCCAGATTAATGCCTTTCCCCTCTATTATGTCTCATTTAATGTTTTGTGGGATTAGATGAATTAGGTTGATTATGTTGGTACTTTTAGCGGGTAGAGGGTTAGCATTACCTCCTGGGTTAGGCACTGACTGGACTATAGGTACTAAAGTCTCCGGAATGGTTTGTCTGTTATTTGATTCCAAATTATCCAACCTGTTATTTATTGTGGCTACAGTAGACACTATGAGGCCATCATGTTGTGCAGTTCTGACAGGCTATTTTAAATATTATATTCAGAACTAGGGCCGGGTCTTTCATTATCCTCATTTGCATTTAATAGGCAAAAAAGTTCGGCTTTCCTGGCTGTAGCCGGGAAGGGAATATTTTTCTTTTTTAGTTCAGCAGTAATTTTAGGTATTGTCCAGGATCTATAGCTGGATGCTAGGCTGGCCAGTATGGTTTGCCTTGTCTGTGAGCCTGGTCTGGTCGGGGTGCTGGTAACCGACAGGTCATCTCCTTGTATGGAAGCGTTAGACATGCTATGGGTATGAGGCAGATAACTTAGTTAATATGGTATTCGTGTGGATATGAAGTAACCCAGTTTACTAGTTTAGTGCCCTAAGGCGAAATTATATTATTCTCACTATCTTAGGTGACAGATTATGCCCTTACTACTTGCCAAGTGGCTTTGAGAGGCTCTACCTATGATTTGGGTTGTGGGACCTTTGTGCCACTGAGGTGGGTGGCGGGGTGTTTGCCTCTCGGTGACACGTATAAGATTTAATATCGATTGGCCATGACAAGTGAGGCCCTAACTATGACCGGATGCAAGGCGATAACTATGCGTTAGGCCGATTGGGCTTGTACCTCTGATCGTAGGGATGAGTGTTGGCCTTGCGGAACCACTCAACTAAAGGCGAAGAGGCCTATGGAATTATACCTAATTGGCGAGCGTTTATTAACCTTACGTTACTACCTAACTGGATTTGTTTTGGTTTTTTTCTTCACACATACCTGCTGTTGGCCTGTAGGACGTAGTCGGTAAGAATGACCCCTACTTGTTCCTAAAACATGTTATAATGATTGAGTTATAACGTAAACTCCCGGAAGTATTAAAATATGACAATGACAAACCTACAAACCTAGGAAAGAAACAAGATACTAACCGTATATAATTGAAATAGAGTTGGGGAAGCTTGGACTTGTCCTGGAAGGGCGGTCACTTGAACTAATGTTTGGAGAGACAAACCGTGACTTGTTTTAATTTACAGTCCTGGTTATACCAGAAAGGACTATAGGGGAAAATATTGGTAGGTAGGTATAAATTTAGAGGCCTACCTTTTAAATAATGCAGAGTTGTATTTTATAAAGATGGTACCGCTGCAACCAATGTCAGTAATTGTTGTATCTTTGTTAAACATAGAGGAAAAATAAAACGTCATGTGATTGCTAGCTTAACTTATATTACTTGCATAACTGGCATGGACCGAAGAACCAAATGAAAATACATGAAATGCATTAGGGGAATATGACCGTAAATGTGCTGAGATGCATCAGACAGAAATAAAAGCCGGAGCATAAATACAGTCTCCTAATTATCCTATTTAGTATTCTTTATAGTACTATTCAAGATACACTAGCTACAGCTTTAAGGGAATGAACCTGCAGGATTTAGCCGAACGGGCTTACAATAATAGTAAGTTAGTGATTATACGAATGTAAAAGCCTTCAATATGTATACGGTATATGAGAGGTATTATATGCTGTTCGTCTAATTCTATACAAATTACATTGTAAGCGTGGTAAATGGAGCTGATTGAATGACCAGGGAAACAGACGAATGTTTAAATGAAATGCAGCAATAATGAACAAAATGTTTTTTTTAATATGACAGTTTAAATTAACTGAACTTTTAATGGATATTGTGCGAATGAAATTGTGAGCGTAGAAACAGACAAAAGTTTACACGAAATGGAAGATTATACGAAATGCAGCATTAGTTGAACGAACGGTTTTACATGACAGTTTCAGACGAACAGAATTTTAAATGAACGTGTGCGATTTTTAACGAATTGATCATAGGTGTGTTCGTGCAATTGAGTATAACCTACAGTTAGCCGTTCGTATGCTGGCTTCCTCTACTCTACTCACGAAATTCAGTACAAAAGAAAGTTTGAACGAACTGCCGGCGGGCGGGAAAACTGACGTCAGGGTCCTGTGAACCGGAAGTAAACAGAAGAACTTCCGAGATCGTCGATGACAAGTAAGCAGGGGCTCACTGGGTTTAAATAGGACTAATAGTCCCTCCCACAATTACAGGCCAAGCCTTCCATATATATTATTTTTACACCTTTTCCCACAAGAGAGCTACATTGTAAATAATTTGGAAATAATTGATTGAGTCAGTAAAATGCTTCTAAAAAGCAAGTTTACACCATACAGGAGAGCTCTTATATTTATAATTTTCCCATGGTTCTATTTATAAATGTTAATGTCCAAGCCCAGGACATTTATGGCGATAATCACACTTATCTCCTACTGAACTGAGTGTGGTGAATTTCTGGTATCTCTGTGTTGCCTGAAAAGAAAGTCTCCCATTCTTAATATTTAGGTTAGGTTAAAGGAACACTCGACTAATTTTTCTTAATAGTTTAGTACAGGGATCGGCAACCTTCGGCATTCCAAATGTTATGGGCTACATGCCCCATAATGCTCTTATACCCATAATGCTAGCAAAGCATCATGGGAGGTGTAGTCCAAAACAACTGGAGTGCCGAAGGTTGCCTATGCCTGGTTTAGTAGATATATCCCAAAAGAAAACATGCATGTATTTTATCTGCATGTTTTTGGGGGGAGGGATATGAGAAAAACAGTTTGCGAAAGTTGTAGACCTGCTGTTTGCAGCATTGTAAGCCATACAATGTTTCCCTAGCCCAGTCTGGGAATATGTGATTGCAGCTTTCCTATGTTTCTGGATGAGCTGGGGGAAGGCAGGTGCATGTTAGCTAAGCACACTTGCAATTTCCTGTAGTTCCATGGAGAAACCCACTCTGGCTATCTAACTGGTAGTCATTGAGGTGTTTTTGCCAATTATAAAAGTTACTAAAAAACGGTCACAAAACGGTCACAAATATGACAGGTTCATAAATCACTCATAAATAACTCCAGCTAGCTGAGTGCTCTATGTGTGTGTAGTGTCCCTTTAATTATTTTATTAACAGGACATTGCAGAAATAAAAATGGCTAATTAACATATATTTATGTCTGATATCTGCATGTTATGGTTAGAGTGGTATCTATAGTTGGTTTAAATTTAGTATTGGTGTACTCGGGCTATTTAGTTTATACTTCGAGTAAATAAATCTAGGCATAATGTTTTGTTTAGGTTAAACTAAAATTAATGTGTTTAGAAATCAGTCTGTGTGAATAGGATCCACTGTTTTCTTTCTAAATTACATTTTGGTTGTATAAACTAAAACTTTTCCTGTAGCTCTCGAGTATCAAACAGAGGAGTCTGACTGGACTGCAGAGGCCAAGTTTGCTGGCATTTCTTTCTCTGCATCAGTTTACTTAAGTTCCACACTATTAGTTTTGAAAACATGTGCCCCCTACAGGACATAACACTTTTGATAAAGCCTATCCAAGGAGAAACGCGTTAAGTGTATTGTTTATAACTTTTTTATCATTATTTTATTTCATTGTAGATTGTATTACTTTTATTATTTTTTCAACATTAAAGTACTTTTTTAATTGGACCTAACTTTGCTGCTCTTGGACTGTTTGGAGCTATATCCCAGGTGGGGATCATACCACCCAAGCGCTTTGGATTGAGCAAACCGGAACTTGCACTTTAGCATGTGAGTAGGTTTAACTTATTTATTTCTGCTTACACACCTTTTTAAGGTGTACACTATTATGGTTCTGTTTGTTTATCTCCACATATACACGGACGGAAGAATTTATATTTACACCTGTTATCTTTGAGTGGGGATCATACCACTTCAAGCGCTATCAGAGGAGCCAGGTTTTATGGATCCATTACATGTGAGTGTACATTTTATAGTTTTTACCTACCCTTGCTTCATAGCTCTACATACTTCACCATATACGATTTTTATTTGTTTGTTTTATGAGGATACCCCCTACAACACCTATAACTCGAAGAATTGCCTCTGTACTTGATCCATAGGCGTGGATTATTCCACCCAGGTGCATACACTGGAGCTGTATTGAAGTTTCAGGAGAGTGTGAGTGCACATCTTTTATTTTACTTATCACCACTACAGTTTTAAATACTACACTATTATTTCTTCTCTGGTTCTCTTCACATAAACCTTGTCAAGGATTACTGAAGTGCTGCACCCACACCCCTGTTTTTATCCAGTTTTCTGATCGGAAAAGAGAGACTGCGTATTGGTGTTCAAGCTGCTTTTGGAGTATTATCACTTTGCTTCCACGCTGAATTTATTTTTGTGTGATTGTGTACCTGTAGGCAGGTGCCTACTATGCCAGCACGAAATCCAGCCCTGTATTTTACTGTATCTAAAATATAACTGCTTTGAAGAATGTGAGTCCTTGTGCAGAGATTTTTCTACCAGACCCAGTAGCACCAGGTCTATGTACTTGACACCTCAAGAGTTCCGGGTGAACAGTTGAGGTCAATGGAAGCCAACCAGGAAGGGGGCAGGGTGCTTAGGCTTAACCTAATTTTCTTGGAAAACAGTGCACTATGTACACCAACATGGCAACACAGCTGAAAGTGGAAGTGAATGGCAAAAAAAATAAAAGAAACACTTTAAAAATCATGATATAACTGCAGTCTATTTAATTAGAATGACTATCATCAAAGCTCAAACCAAATGCATAAAAATGAGATTGAGTGACTTGTGTCACATTCAAGTCTCTAAAACTAGAATAACGAAACATAACATTTTAGAATTAAATACAAGGTGTATACCTGATTGGAAAGGTTTTGGAATGACAGTGATGATTAGCCTAGAGCATATAAACTTCCACAAATGTGTCCAAATCCAAACATTAATTTCTGCAAAGTCGTATACACCATTTGTCACACTGTCCCCTGATGGCACTGACATGCATGAGAGGTTTGTGACACTAATGACATAGTTGTAATGGGGATCTTGTGTTCCTTATTTTCTGAACACAGAAGGACACATCTTATTTACACAAAAAATATGTTATCCTAGAAAATAATGAGTTAATTAGCTTTTATGTTTATGGATATTTATTTTAATATTCTATTTTAGAAATAGGAAAGTAGGCTTTGGGGGAGTCTAATGGCAGAAACCCTGCAGCACAATTACTTAATATATTTAAAAACAAGACTTAATTTACAGAATGTTATTTGCAGACAAATGGGAAAAAAGTTACAGAATTAAAAAAACAAAACATTTTTTTTGCATTATATTGAATACATCAAGATAAAGTCCAAAATCCCATCAATTGTTAACGTATTTGTTCTACAATGTAACAAATGACCTTGGTTTGTTAAAGTTATAGTTTGACAATTGCATTTACAGTACTGATGTCATTTAACTATAGTTATTCACAAACTATGAGATTATATTGTATGCTGAGATACAAGTAACAATGGTCTGGAACGTTAAAGAGACCGAGAGATCAATGTTTTAATTGTCTACTTTTCTCTTTTTTAAATTATAAAATTGCATGAATACAATTTTATAGAAAGAGAATTAAATTAAAATATATCTGTTTGCCTATCCATCCAATCCATCCCTTTATCTTTTCAATTTAATATATATATATCATTGTTAAATTCTGGCCTACTCTTGAATATTCTTCTTCCTATTATATTTAGCTATTTCATTATGGCTTTATAATAACACATTAATCTGTTCACAGAAGTAGTCTTCTCACAGATAGCATATATGATAATATAAAAAACAAAGAAAAAAAAACCCACAATATATCGCAGCCGGTAATGTATTGTATGAGTAAAAATGTATCAAAAAATATGATAACAATTGAACCTGTTTTTTTTGTACAGGCCATTGATTGACCTTGTTGTGATTCTGCTAGGTCCCTTTTAATATAATTTATAAATACGAATATATAAAACTCTGCTTTGTTGAATTTACTGTTATGTAGATTGAGTATAGGTAGGTGAGGTAAGTGAGGTTACAGATAAAGCATTAGTTATCATACTGGTAAAAAAAAACAAAAAACTTTAATGTATACACAATGTTCATTTTACTTTATTTCCCACTATATCAATGTAGAAAATCCTATATACCTCCCCAGTGAATTTATTTTTACATTCTAAAAACTCATGATTAAATAAACAAGGAGATAGTAAAACAGTGCACAGCTAATAGTGATTTGTTTATTTCAATGTAGGTTGATGAATGTTTTAATTTTAAGATATTTAACACCAATGAATATTGCAAGAAACACCAAGTTAGCATTTTTGTTGACGTCTGAATTAATGTTAGCATTTTCTAATCCTATTATTTCTAAGCTAGGTTCTACATTCTATACAGTCGCTTTTTAAACATTGTAAAGTTAAATGCGAAAAAATACTCTGTGATCAATCTGCAAAAGATAGACTGACCAACAGTGCTAAGACTATATAGAGAAATGTACTTCATAATATATTTAAATAATTTTACCTATTTCTAAATCTGTTCTACAATGTGCAGAAAAGATGTTGTGCATGTGACATATAACACTATATTATTACTACACTTCATCATTTATTGCAGTGGTATTTTGATTTAAGATGGAATGAGAAAACTATTAGGTTTAGAGGGCATTTTGGATTAGGCTTTGCCCAGCTGTCAATCAAGGGTGCTACATTCACAGCCCTTCTAACCGTAGAAGCTCCCAAACCAGGCATATCAAACTCAAGAAGAACGATGTTTCTGGGCTACATATCCCATTATCAGGTGGTTTATTTAATTAGGAGATGTCTGGTAGTGGAGGCCCAGAATTTGGAAATTCTCATTTATACAATGTGGGCACACAATCATACTAATGTCATTATAGCATTATAGCAAGTTATTGTGGAAGGTAGTGTAACTAAATTTTCTTCTCTGAGATTACATTTTATGGGTGTTGAGTTGGGTTAAGGACTAGTATTAAGGACCTATATTAAAAAAAGTTACGTAAACCTGTGTAAGAGTACCAGAATCAAATTGATTTAATCTTTTTTTTTCAGGTTGTACACTGCTCCATCCTTTCATGTAACTGGTGCTTACAGTTTTCATATTTTAGTTTAATATTTTCAATAAAGGTATATTATACTCTTTTAAATTGATCATGGAGAGCAGCAGTGGTCTGGTAGTTGACTGAAGACAATATGACAAAAATGATTACACCTGTCTGTCAAAAATGGTTATTGGCCTTCCCCCAAAAAGCCATGATAGTTATGCAGTTATGCAATACAAACCTGCCATTTAAGTTTTCTGACAGAAAATTAATTCTCATTAAACAGAGGATTTTATTGCATGTATAGCAGCCCAGTGATATTAAGGGTATGTATCTTGGAATTATGTCAAGTCGCAGCAGGCCAAAGTGAGAAAGGAGTTTACGAAAGTTCAGCTTGTCACCCCCCCACTTTATCGAATACCGATATGCAAAATGTCATTAGAAATTGTGATCCAGAGGTTTTAATATAATACATAGTCCAACATTGAGCTATCCTTAGCAAACATACTTCCTGGTAAAGCAATTTTTATAAAACAAATAAATAGATCATCTGCACATTATTCAAACAAATGCATGACTTACATTATTGAAATCAGATTTTTTTTGTCTGTAATTAACCTATTAATAATTCACTGCATAACCTGCAAGAGCTGATATAACTTTTAGCTCACTTGGGCAAATTGTCAATGACATGTAGGGGTATATCTAATATTTCTCAGACATGGCACATGAAAATGAAAATCTGTCATTAAATGTGTATGTGTATGTTTTCTTCAACTGGTGTGGCATCACAGCATATTCTCAATGTTTATAAAACACAACAAATCCAAAATTCATGCACCTTCATTTAAAACAAATATGTAAACTAATGCACTAGTTCATGTGTTTTAAAAAAAAAAATATTTTGGATTAGAAAAAGCATTGAAGTTTAAGCATTACTAAAAATCACAAAGTAGGGCAAAATTAAATTAATCCATGAAATGTTCTAGATTGTTCTGTAGATCTATAGCAGTGATGGCTAACCTTGACACCATAAATTGTTTCTGGACTACATTTCCCATGATGCTCAGCTAGCTTTTAAAGTCTAAAAGCTAGCTAAGCATCATGGGAAATGTAGTCCAGAAACAGTTTACGGTGTCAAGGTTAGCCACCACTGGTCTATAGGGAACCAGCCCACATCACTTTTTTAAGATTAATAATTACCTAGAAAAAACACATTTTTATTTTTAATTTCATAATGCTAATATAACTAATTTATCACAGTATTCTACGTAATAAATAAAATAATGTGATAACAATGGGTACCATGGATAAGCTACAGGGTTTTGCTAGTTACTTGCTGGAATCATACAGCAGAGGTGGAATTTCTGAAACTCATATAAAAACATAAAACTAGCATTACAAATTTTGATTCGTTATCTGTCCTTTTGATGTTTTTTTACCAGGCAAATTGGCATAACTGGTCAGCTTATTATGAAGAAGTGATTGAACTCCTAGTATTTCTCATTAATGTGTTACCCTTGACTCCATTCTCCAATGGGTAGAGAAAGGGGGAGGTCTATACGTTTACCCCCTGATTGGGTATGTCTTCTCTCCAGCCCCCCACACAGGGTATAGAATGTTTGAATATCATTTGTTTTTAGACCTCCTTTCTTAAATATTATATTTTTTCATGTAATTTAGTTCAGACAAGGCATATATTGTTTTAACATGGTTGGCGGCATGATGGCTGCAAATGGTAAAGTGGTTACACTGCTTGCAGCTGTAAACTGCTACCATGACTGGTTTCCCTGTTTTGTGCAAAAATAGATCTGTTGAAAGTGGCGATTAATGCTAGTAAGTCAGCTACGAGATGTTCTGGTAAAGAGAAAGGAATACGTTTTTAAACTTTATTGGCAATGGTGACTTTAATTCCAAGTAAGAAATTGAGGGCATTGTATATTATATGATAACTATATTGTTCTACCATGTGCAGCCCAGTGCATGGATTTTAAACACAACTAATATAAGGACAGTCGACATTGAAATGGAAGCTCACATTCTTTCTGATAAGGTTGTATTGTAGATCCAAGCCAAATTGCTGACACAAATCTCGCCGAGATGGAATATCAACTCTAAGCTTGTTAAGCTGAGGTAAATAATTCATAGAAACAGATATTTCACCATCTGACTTAAAAATGAAATAGATTGACCCATTATCGAATTACAAACCCACAGACAATCCTCAAAGAAAATATACAAGAATTTATAAATTTGACAGAAGACAAATCCTTAAATTGACAACTCGGACTGATTTTGTTGAGCATACATGTCTTTGGTTTAGTTTAAGATATGTATAATGCATTTAACTCACAATATTTCTTTAATGCAATTTTTAACACGGCCTTTGTGTAGCACAAAGGAAAGATTAGAGGGGAAAAAGTACAAGAAGGCAGAATAACATGAATGTGATGCCCTGTTCTGAAATTAATTTCAGATGTTAACTCCTTAAGGACCACTCAGGGTCTATATCACCGTAACAGACTGGTCATTAAGGATCCTATTTGAAAATTAAATGTCCAAATAATTTAATGAGACTGCATAGAGCTGACATTGTTAAACAGGGGAGGGAAAACCAGGCAGGACAACCCATGCTTTAATTACTAGTTTGTAATGTCAGCAAAAAAAATGACATTGGTTCTTAAGGGGTTAATAGAGATCCATGAACTGCTTAAAGTGCATTTGTAAGAAACCAACAATAGGGCATGCTATTAAAATTACAAGGTCTGCAGTAAAGCTCTTATGTCTTTTTCCTTTTTTTGCTCTTATTTGCTATTTGATTTTGTGTTCAGATTTTCCATTTATTAACATATGTCCCTAACTAAGGTAATGATTACGATAAGATGTTATTATATTATTATTACAAAAAAATACTTATTTTTGAAAGCATTAAATATTAATTTGTGTATTATCATGAAGCACATGCATTCGAACACTTTTTTAAAGGCATAAAAAATTGATATCTTCTTCAGAAAATAGTTCTGAAATGTAAGATGAAAAAAACACCAAAGTGACAGTAATATGAATGCCCAGTTCTTCCACTCTGCAATTCTTTTTGCATTGAAGTAGGTTTGCATTACAACAGTATCAGGCTAGCATCAAATTGATACCATAGGAATGTGCCAATGGTGTGCCATGGATGTTCAAGTGTTCTGTACTCCATTTTAGTTCCTACTTGCTCTTTTACAGCAATTTTGAATGAGTCTTATCATATTGAAGATAAAAGGCTTTAACATTTTCTGTACCTTTATATTATATCTTGAACTAAATCTTGGATATTTTTTTCTTAGTTAAAATTTAGCTGGCATCTTTTAAAAAAAAAATGATTTAGTTTGATGAATAAATAAAATTGTTCTTTAAGATGAAGTAATCAATAATGTTTGTGACATGGTTTGTCTCAGAGACTTTATCAAGCCAGGGCATATTGTACTTTTCCTTTAGGACATATATTTCAAATGTTTTCTTTAAAAGGTTTTGTATTGGCTAATATTGAATGTATACACTACTCCATTTCCATTTTATTTGTGTATATATTCAGTTCAATATAATGTTGGGAGATGAAAAAGATGCTGATGGCATACAAATAGAATCTGAAACTGGTGTAGATAATAATCTCTTATGCATGGTCAATGTGGGTGTATTATATGTGCTTATGTATGTAGGGTCACACTACTTACTAACTGGGCTGGACGGCCTTCATTATATGTATTTTTATAAGTAGGCGCATTGATACATTCCTTTTTCTATATATGTTATGAAGTTTTGTTTATGGTCTATTTTGTTTATTTTTTACATTTTTGGTGTTCCTTCATGGGGAGCTAGTGTTGACTATCTTTCCAGCTCATTTCAGTAGCTTTGGCATCTCATCCTTATAAATTGTGAATGTGCCAGGTTTATTTCTAAAATGTTTTAAATATCAGCACTGTCCAGAGCAAACATATATAATCATACCACTCTTTATATGACCCTGGTTCATTGTTTATTTTGTTTTGCTGTTTGTCAGCTTATAAGTAGTTTGTATAGATATTCAGGTTGTACACAGATTATACATTATCCGCATATTTGTCAGGGAAGTCATACACCAGTTAACGCTCAGTGAAAAGTGAAAAGCTATATTTGCCATTTATTATGAAAAAAAAAAAAATAGAATGCAGTTAAATTTACATTGATTTCAATAATCCACTATTCCTGTCTTTGCCAGAAGGGTTCTTTAGGCATCATACTATTGATTTAATTAGTTCTGTAATGCGAGATTTGTTAGTTTATTTTTATGTTTTATATATTTTGCATTTAGTTGTGGACCATAGACGTGTATATTTTATTCTAGTTTCTCTAACGCTGAATGGTTAATTTCTTACTATTCATTATTATCTTTGCTAGTGTTATTACTTGCTTGCTAAAGGGAGTCTCTTTAGAGTTATGGAGCATATTCTTGTGTTCATTTTATGCTCTCCTGAAAATGTAGGCACAATGAGGATTTTACCAGGTCATACATTGTGTAAAACTGACCTCCTTTCCCTGAAGAGCTTAACACTTATTTATAGTGACAATCTTGTCGGACAACACAACTAAAAATGTATTTTATACAAAATGAAATGAATTCTGCTTTCTACAGTTTTGCCACATACTGAGCCCAATGAGATGAATGCTGAAAGCTGTGCTAGAGGTTCTGCACAGTGAAAAAATAACCTCAACAATTTGTCATTAAATACTTTTTTTACTGTTTTAAATCTACATATATTTCAGAAATATTCATAGGTTCTAATATACGACCACTAGTAGTTGTAGGAAATGGAATGCAGGGCAAATGTCTGTGTTCTTATTTGCGTTTGTATTACACAGCCTTGATACAGCACTGCCTCCCATTCTGTGTGATTCCTGTTTAGGGTTATTTAGTTTGTGAGGATAGCCACTTCTGTCTCAATGGAGATCTTGCTTTAATGCAGCAATTTGAATTGTTAGTATCTGACTGACCTAAGAGATGTACCTTGATGTGACTTGAGGTGCATTTGTACTTTAAAGGGACCATAACAGAGATCCTGTATTTAGAAAGAGTACCTCTGCCTGTTCAACCTCCACTGTGTTATCACAAGGATCCAATATGCTTTGGACTCCATCGCAGTCTCCCCGTTGAGGAGACTTCAGTCACATTACCCATAGATTTGATGTTTTGAATCTTGTTGCCATAAGAGATTATAGCCATTTCCCCCAGACATTAGCTGAGATTTAATGTAGGGGTAAACCAGAACTGATTTATTAAACACATACCAAGTTTATACCTCGCAGGTATTGATTCACCCAGTAGGCTGTTATCCATACAAGCCAATACAATTCCACACAGTCCCCTTCTTGTGCCATGCCGTCTGGCTATTAATATGATCAGCACAGAGTTAATCACATTCCTTCCCTGCTGTATCTTGTCTTCCCAGACAGGGCACCAATCTAAGCTCCAAAAACTCCCATTCCCAACATAGAAGCCCCACAAACTAGACCCCTCTAGTTCGTTTGACCTTTGAGCAATCAACACTCAAAAAAGTGCCCAGATCAGAGTTAGTCCAAACTACAATACTTTCAATTTCTACTGGGTCAAAGCTGTCCTCTGATCCGGTGCAGAGTTCCACCTGGTTTCATTGTTACTATTGGTATTATTTCACAAGGTTCCCAGAGAACTTAGGAAGGCAGTGCCCCCAACTTCTGGGTATCAACATATGCCTCCTTACCTTCCTGACATTCACTCCCTGAGCACTGTGATTGGTCACTAAGAGACAGGTAAGGGGTCGGGGGGAGTTCCTACCACACATATTTACACACAAACACACTGCATCAACTACACATACACACACACTGAATCCACTACCCCCACTGCATCCACTGCACAAACAAACACATTGCATCCACTACCCACACTGCATCCACTACACAAACACACACACACTGCATCCACTACACAAACACACACACACTACATCCACTACACAAACAAACTCATTGCATCCACTACACAAACACACACATACACACTGCATTTACTAAACAAATACTCTAACTGCATCCACTACACACACATATTAATATTCTTGAAAACATAAAAAAAATCTGACTGGTATGTATATTTTGTGCATTTAGCACTTATAAAAAAAATATTTGCAAAAAAAAATAATACGGTAAATGTGCAGAATATCGGTAAGCTATCGGCCTGAATGTTCACAGAATATCGGTATCGGCTCTAAAAAATCAATATTGGTTGATCCCTACTCTAAACACCAACAAAAACTTTATTGCAGACTTTACTGCAGTGTGAAATGTGACTTGGTTGATCAAGTTTCGAAGTTGAAATTTAATTTCTTCTTATTGTTTCCCTTTTCAAAGCAAAATCAGCAATGTTTGTAATGAACAGAAAAAAAAGGTGAAAGCGCACAAACAGTGGAATATTTTACCTTTAAAATCTTGTATAGGTCCTATTTTCAGCAACAGACAGTAACTGTGGACCCTATATATAATGTATACAAGAAAACAACATAGTGTATACTGTTGAAACCTATTTACAATATGTGGGGAAAAAAAAGTTCACTCACACTTTCCAGAGCCACATAAGTTAGGCTCTGGACTGTAAATTCACTCACACTTTGTAGAGCCACATAAGTTAGGCTCTGGACTGTAAAATTTGGTGTAATAAGTGACTGTACACCGATGTGTTTTTAAGCTGCACCAGTTGTAGTATTTTGTGTATGTTTGTAATAAATAAATCACTGTAAAAGGTTATTTGTGGATTATTTGAAATACCAATGTGCATTGAAGTAACACTGTTTTTTTTTTGTAACACTGCAATATCCAGTTATGGTTAGGCACTTGGGATGCCTTTGCGCGGCACTCAAGGCTACCAGAGACATATGGGCTCTGGCCTATCAGGAGTCCTAGCGGTGATTGCAGGTTATAAGGGGCAAGCACTTGATCACTTCTGAATGGGAATCAGCACTGGTGTAGGGCAGCCCCCAGCAGCTATCGCAGTTTCTCTACCTGGCCAGCTTGGCCCCAACTGGACCCCAGGGAAGCCACCCATACTGCTGGATATACCCATAATTGCAGAATAAGCCTCTCCCTCTTACAAATAATACAAACAGCCCACACACAAAGGCACACAGTCATCACAAACACATCACTGACAATTCACAAACATACACCTAACCCCACAAGCTGCCTCTCACATGCAGTACCACAAGAAACCCCACATGCAATGCCACAAACAGTCCCACATTTACACATACCACCAAAACATCATAAGTATCATACACAATGTTACAAACTACTCATAAACATATATAATATAACAACAAAATACAATGCTACAAAGAAACTGCAGCACCCACAAATAACACAAGCAGAATATGGCAACATACACATCTCAAAAGTAGGACCGACACGACAAGAGATCTTGTATGAAAGCATTGGGAGACTAGTGCTTATGCGTGGCAAAATGCCACAATGTGTAAATCAGATGGTGTTTATGATACTATCTGATTGAAATAGATGAGTTTCACTTAGCTTTTTTGGAAGAAGTGCATCTAGCGGCAATTATTTCTCTTGTAAGGTTAAAACGAGGGGGGCATAGCACCCAGACCACTTCATTAAGATGACATAGTCTGGGTACCTATAGTGTCCATTTAAGAAATTAGTTTTTCATGATGGTTCCCAACTATGTTCTTGTTCTATCACTCATTACAGAAAAACAAAATAGGGTGAAGTTCTCACAACCTGGAACAATTACTGTTAAACAGCTATGCACCTACAAAGGGCTGCACCTTTGTTATATTTCTTACAAAATGTCAATATTCCAGTGATTAAGGAGGATATGCCATCTCTTTTGCCTTTAATAAGGAGCTTTGTGAGCAATTATGTTTGGTGATAATTGCTGTAAAATGTTCAGTACACCTGGTAATTGCTTTCATAGAAGTATCTGATGGAATGAAGCCTCACAGGGCATTAAGATACAATTTTGGGTATTGTGTTCATCCTACAATGTTTAATAATTCCCGTACAGTTTATTCTGTAACCTTTGGTGAGCTCTACCTTTGTTGACACCTGTTAAAATATAATTATCTAGCCTGGAAGGCAGCAGATTTTTTTTATGTATAGTTCTGGTCTATGTTATCACCGTATACTCTGATGAAATGTTAACCTATCCTCCATTTGGTATTTCATTAATTACAGGGCATGGTAATTTATTCTCACCTTTGTGTATGGCTGCTATCCCTTTTTAAATGTATACATCTTCCATAGAAGAACATGATCTGTAGTTGATAATCCCCAATGTATGTGAGGCTACAGGAGTAGCAATTTAGGGCCAACATTGTGAAATTAGTTTCCTTAATTTATTGTCCAATAAAATTTGCTCAATAGATCCAAATCAATCTAAATGATCTCTGTGTATATATTTGTCAAGAATGTATTTAGTAGATAGTAGCAAACCTGGAAATGCATGGTATTATATAGTGATGTTTTTGGACCATTACATTTATCTGTGTTTATTAAGCAGATAGTATGCTGTGCACTTTATGATAACTATTATTCTAATATAGATATCATTGGATTGTTTAGAACACACTCATGAAGCTTTTATAAACATTTTCAGAAATCATCCCAATTATATTTCCTCATCTTCAATTCACTAAAGATCAGTAAAAAAAATTACTTATCATACAACGATCAGTAACAATAGGAAAACCACTGACAGGTGAAGTGAAAAACATTGATTATATTGTTACAATGGCACCAGTCAAGGGGTAGAATATATTCAAGTGAACAGCCAGTTCTTGAATTTCATGTAGTGGAAGCAGAACAAATGGATAAGCAAAAAGATATGAGTGACTCTGACTAGGTCCAAAAAGTGGTGGCTAGACAACTGGATCAGAGAATATCCAAAACATATATTGTGGGGTGTTCTTGGTATGCAGTGGTTGGCACCTATCAAAAGTGGTGCAAGGAAGCACAAGCGGTGAACCGGCATCAGTGTCATGGGCAAAGACTCACTGATGCACATGGCAAGCAAAAGCTAGCCCGTCTGGTAATAGAAGGGCTACTGTAAAAACCTAGAGTTGGTCATGATAGAAAGGTGTCAGAACACACAGTGCAAATTCCCCAGATCTAAATCTGATTGAGAATCTGTGGGATATGCTGGAACAACAAATCCAATCCACAGGACACGTTCATAAATCTTGGAAAGTCCATGCCTCTACGCATCAGAGCTGTTTTGGCAGTGCGAGGGGGACCTACATAATATTAGACAGTTTTATTATTGTGGCTGATCAGTGCATATTACATGTATAGTGTTTATAACAATTTATAGATATAGAAATATTTAGCTTTGTTTTAAATGAATTATTTTAATATGTAAATAAAAAGGCACCCTTTAGCCTGTAATTAATTCTCTAACAGCTAATTGTTTTGGTGATTCAGTAGGAAAATTTGTGTCATTAAGACTATTGATAACACACTCAGAACATTTTAGTGAAATTAATGTTGGTATACTTTCTAGACTTGGAGATTAATTTTGGTCCAAACTGCAATATGTTCGAATTCAGTCTGATCTGGTCATCGGCATAAATTCTATTTTCAGAACTGCCACATACAAAATATGCTTTTTTTCAGTTCTTGATTCACAGTACTATTCCTAGCACCAGAAAAAAAGGAGATGAAACAGAGAAGAGTAACATCAGAACCCTTATATGGTTAAATAAAAATGAAAAAACAATAAATAAATAAAAATAATTCCTCCTGCCAAGTTGCTACTGCTAGTGCCACTTACACCCACTTTGATTCACTGATTTATAATGGTTTTGCATGTTTGCATGTCTACTCAGTCATAGTTAATCATAGGCACCATTGTCCTGCTGTCTGTGCTGACGAATGTTATTAGATACTAAAATTCTGCTAATTGGAACAGCCACATGAACTAAATTCTGCCGTCCTGAAAAAACAAAAATCAGCCAAAATTTTCACAAGTCTAATACTTTCTATATTAAAATAACTTTTGGCTGATTAATTGTAAACACAGATAACTCTTGACTTATTATAATGACGTGCAAGTTTAATAAATGTCATAAGTAATGTGAAAAATGAGACATTGACCATTCATTATTGGATAGGTTAAACCAATCTCTTCTTCATTCTTATATACTTTATCATTCATATCTAATTTATATTTTTCTAATAACTGCATATCCTTATCTGTGCAATACCTTTACATTTTATATCCTATGATTTTAAATAGAAGTTTATAAGGTACTAAAATTCCCCTTACAATTACATAAACAACCAATCCAGGTTTTTATTAAAAATCAGAACACAAATTAATGTATTCCAGAATCATCACAGATTCATATTCAAACCAAGGATATCTGAAAGTGATGTTATTGGATGCATAGTATATTATATTTTTTCTCTGTATGCAAGAACCATTCTTTTTTTGCAATTCCTGTAGGAGATTTATTTTGTTTTTTTTTTAGCTTTATGTAGCTTTAGGTAGCTTTATGTAGTTTTAGGATTTTCATCCATCACTACATACAGTGAGCCATCCCTGTAACATAGAATAAAAAGAAGGCTGGGCAACAAAAAATTGCCAATGGATGTTATTTTATTGTGGAAAAGGCACCAAGTGTGCAATGTTTAGTTGCATAATTAAAGCTCCATAGCCAGATAGTTGCACACTTGCAATGCCTTTCCTACAATTGGCATTGGCAGTTCGTGTTGCCCAGTCTTACTTTTATTCTATTTAGTGTTTAAGGACTGACTGTGGATCCTCGGCTTAAAGCACCACTTGCCTAGAGGAGGCCGTATTTGGATCCCCCGAATGCTCCATTGATTTTTTTTTTCCATCTCTATTACAGTCATGAATAGTGCATATCGTACACAAAATAAAGATGCATTAACATGAATATCATCAGGGTAAAATAAAATAAAAATTCCTAAGCAAAGTTTTAATTTTTTTATGTACTATCTTTACTAAATATATCAGATGTATGAGTTCATCCATCTTCATTAAGTATGTTTATTGTAAAAACAAACAAATAGCTTAAATTATACAAAAACATGGAAATATATACACGAATAACTTCATATTTTTTGCATTGCAGCAATTATATTAATTTAGCATAAACATGCGCTTGAAATGTCAAGATCTTGATCAGTATAAATGGCTTCATTTTTCATATTTAAATCATTGAGTACCTTATTGTAATACTTTGTCTATGAGTCAGGAAGCAATTCATAAAGCATGCACAGCCACAGATGTCAAAGCATTCCGATGACATCCAAGTGAAGCACTTTTATCAAAAATGGGATTTTATTTTTTTCATACAAATGTTAACAACTTACATGTTGAACTTCTTGATAATAAACCTTTTACATTTTTTTTTTTTTTTTCTAGAGAGCAAAGGTCTTCATAGCGGCAATAAACTCTTAAACGTGCAATAAAAAAAATATATAAATATATTAAAATATAAAGTAAATTTAGCAAGATAACCTTGGTGTCTGTAGAAATTCAGATTTTAGAGTAGAATCAAAGGTTTTTTTTTTTTATTTACATAAATTAAGGTAAAACATAATAGGAGCTGTGCATAGTTTTCCTTGCAGCTTTCAGTCACCTTTTCACAGAATGTTCAAAGATTACAGTTATAGTATGATATTCAAAAAGTTCTAAAGAATCTAAAAGCATTTAATATTGGCTATTAGGCATTCCGTAATTGTCAGCTGGTGAAAAGCTGAAGCACCTTTGCGAGGTTTGCATGAACATATTGCTCTGGATGAGAAGTCACAATACGTATAGTAGAAGAGATGTGTTTATCAGCACACAGGCCTGCCCTACCTTGATCTTGTGATGTTTTGTACAAACCAGTCAAATATTGCCGTGTAACAAAGTACTCACTTTGTTAATACGTATACAACAGGATCTTCATATTAATGCCTTGTTACACATAGTTTCTGCAGCCACCATTTCACATTCCTAGAATATTCCACCAACTGCCAACAGGAACAGGAAGTGGAGAACCAAAAGAAAGGAAGTGCATCACCCACAGCCAACAACAGACCAACCTGCCATACAACACAAATGCTCATACGCACATACACAGCCCAGTAGAATATACATCACAGACCTGTTCTCAATATGAACAAGCTTTCCTGCTGTATCCATGGTTTTAATTGAGGAAGTAATCTACATATTTTAGCAGTGCAAAACAATGTCAGCGCTGCGGAATCTGTTTATATGCGCTTTATAAATACCATTAATAAATAATAAATAAATAATTTCAGTTTCCTCCAGATATTGACTACTGGAGATTCACAATAAGTGTCTTCAACCACATTTTTCAAAACACCAGACAGGAGTAAGTAGGTAAACTCTGGTGCATTCCAGAGTCATGGTACTTACATGGATGTACAGCACAAGCTACATATTTATATGGTAATACGGGTTAAAGAAACCCCATCTGGATCAATCTTATCACATATCTAGTGAGTTGGTCTAAAAGAAGGCAAAGATGTGCTGAGGAAAATGAAGAAATTACTGAGAAGAAATTACATTTTAGATGTGCTGAAGAAGAAATTACATTTATATACAATAGGATACATTAGATTCCTCCTATTCATTTACTAGCATATTCCTGAATATCCCACCTAACATAACTCATAGCCTTGTAAACGCACACCTTGAATCGAAGTCCAAAGAATATATAATTTTTCAAATAATTGTAAAAAGCACTGTATGACCTAAGTTGAACATTGCAATTATATTTATTGAGTTATCTGAAGACTTTGAACAAGTTCTATGAAGACTTTTGTGGCCATTGCCTCATTCAATTCCTCAACTTTAATATGACTCTTAGCACAAACTTAAGTTCAATGAAATAACTTCCATAAGTCTACTTTTGGCATAATTTAATTGTTAGCCCCAAGCCCAAGCTCCCTGTAACACTGAGAGATAAATAACACTTCTTGTATAATGTGTGACAGTGCCACTTTAATAAACCATATTTTAATTTTATTATACAACACAGAATGTGGTATTGCTGTTGGTGTAGTTTTTAATGCAGCTGGGTGAATCATTAATACAGCATGGTTTGCTCATTTTGATGCATGACACAATGCAACTCTTATTGTTATTGTCTATTGTGAACATTGTATGCCTAACAATGTGTAATGTATTACCTCTTGTGATTAAATAAAGAATTTAAAAAAAATGGTTTGTAATGCTGAATACTGAATACTGAATTTAATCATAAATTTAGTGTCACAATATGATTTAAAGAACACATAAGGGTTTACTGTTGGAGTTAAGGCATGGTATAGAGATAGTTTAAGGAGGGGCTTAAGTCAATATATGTGGGAAGGGCAATACATTTTACTGAAGCCAGTTTTTAAGGACTTTTTGCCATGTAGGAACACTCCTGGAAGATGACAACCATATTTGTTATTACCACATTTAGAGAGAGCAGTACTTTGAAAGTGATGACAATAATGATGAAAAGTTGTGAACAACTACTGTAACATGTAGCACATTTGCATTTTTTTTCACAACAAGCTCAAAGACTACATGCAAGGGTTGAGGTTATTAAAGATGACAATGTTTATATATCTTGTGAATTTTAATAGACGACAATGATCACCTCCACTACCATTCTACGGCACTGATACTAACAGTTTTACTTGCAAAATTGGATTATTATCCAAACATGATGTCACCTTCAATACCAATGTAATTGGTCGTGTCCTGCTTGCCCATTGTCAGTAGCTTTACTTTCTTTGACATAATGCCCTAACGTAGTTTGTTTCTTAATTAACGAGATAGATTTGTTGGCATCTCCTTCATCATTACGTTCTGATCTTACTGAGCATGGACACTGTCCTTTTAGTGTTAATAGATATGTAACATTAGGTTATTTTTCAGAATCAGCATGGGTATCACAGTAGAGGCTCTCATTGTTTCTGTTTGTGTATTTGGTTTGTGAAGGAGGATGAGAAAAAAAAAAAGGTGGAAGACCAGTGACTACTGAATCCTCCTCTGAAATTATTTTTTTCAGAAAAGCTAATTTCTGTTTAATTACAAATATTAACATAATCAACAAGAAGAAGGATGGCACCCCCATACTGACCATGATTTAGTAAATAAACATGTCTTCTTTTTAGCAAACAGACTTTTTGTTCTCTTTTAATCTCCCAAACTGCTTCCTGTTTTATGTTTTTTTTTATATGCAATGATAACTTGACACTAAAACATTATTTACTCTTTCAATGATATACAACAGCCCTGGGATACTATCTACCTGTGTAGCTGGGTGACCACTGACACAATGTATATTCTAGTAAATAGTAGTAGTGCTGTGGACAGTGAGTGACAGACTTTGCTTTTTTTTTTTTTACTTTTACTGATAAGACACAGCCTGGGCACTGGGTGGCTGATCTGCCATTGGTTGGCAGTGAACAATTGTGCTGCTACTTTGCAATAAAAGCCATATATTTAAAGAGGTTGTGTCACCAGCATTACACTTTACACATACTTTTTTTTTTTCGTGTGTGTTTTAGTTTTAATAAAATACATAAGGAAAAGTAAGGACTATGTAAAGAAGTCGAAGTGACAAAACCTGACAATGGTCAAAGATGAAGCAATATTTTGTTTCAGTTGCCAATCAAATTTACCCACAAGTTTATAATCCATCAGTAAAATCAATTCCACGGAACAATAAGCTGCATCATTGGTGGAGGAAAGAAAAAGGAATGTGCCTATCTATTAGATGTGCGCCTTTGGTTTCTGGTGAATTTCAATTTGTTTAAATATAGCGTGATCGGCGATTCACTGAATGTTGTATCTCCAAAGCGCCATTCAGAAGTGTAAACGATAAATGAGTAGTTCCACAGACAAGCAAGTTTATTTGCTATGCGATTCTGAGTTCCACCTGTGGTGCCAAAAAAAGAGATTATTGAGTGGAAAATATATGAGTGATGGTTAGGGGATGGCCACTAAATGCTGATTTTATTACTAAGGTCAAGTAATCAATAGAGGTAAAAAAAGGAGGAGCACTAAATAAATTGAGCAGTGAGACTGCAGAAACATGATATATACATAAAAATTGCTTCATTAACCCCTTAAGGACACTTGACATGTGTGACATGTCATGATTCCCTTTCATTCCAGAAGTTTGGTCCTTAAGGGGTTAAACTAAAGTTGTTTTGTTGCTTAGCGTGAGTTTTCAATGTATTTAAATACTGTATTTGTGCAACGTAACAACCTTTTAAGACAGTTTTATAATTGATGGACTCTTTGGAATACTGCTCTAGCATCATGTAATTGTATCTCTGCCTGTCTGTCTGTCTGTCTGTCTGTGTCTGTCTCAAACCTATGTGTTATTGAACTATTAATAGATCCATTAAAGACTACATTTAGTTTGTTTGAACGTAGACATTAAAAAGGGACAAATTACAATATGCAGCAATTTATATATTTCTTTACATTAGGGATTTTACACAATATTAAACCATATTCCAGACATATCCTTGTATGCATAAAATATACAAAGTAAATATTTAATGTTCCATCCAGCAAAATATTCCGGAAAACTGCTACTCATCTATTTTGTTTCTGATATTATAATGTGACCCACTCTGGGTAATTTCCAATTTACCAAGGCTCTCTAACGGCATTTCATCTACTTTCTTTATCATTGTTGCATTTGGAACACTCGCCAGAATTGCAAACATGCCAGCATTTCAGATAAGCTTTCACGTATTGTATGAATTTTCTTCTTTACTACTGGTACATCAGTAAAAAAAAAAAAAAAAAAAAAATTAAATCGCAAATAGGTTGCAGATATTTCCCCTGGGACAAGAGCACTTGATTTTTTTTTCCCATTTAATATTACAATAGAGCTTCTTGTGAAATGTAGTAATGCTATGTTGTTATGGCATGGTAACCTAGTATAAGAATTACTATGCAAATTGGAGTGAGTGGACAAAAACAGATATTTATATTTTTATTAAATCCACATGTTCTGTAACATAACTTAACCAACGTCTGGTCAAAATTTTACTTAGCATAACCTTTAAGAATTCCTCTAGGTTCTGATCTGTCTGGTTCATGAGCACTTGGGGGTCTGGCATCTGTGAAAGGACAATGCAGAGCAGAACAATTCAGCTTGATTTTGTATTGCAGTCATTTTAGCAGGGACAGGGAATATTTTACACAACTCAGACGATGAAGGCTGCATGCATTCCCCTGCTTTAAATTGTAGTCGAAAATGAAAAAACTAATAGCATTTTGATGTATTCTAGTTAGGTTTTCCATTAGGAGAAAAAGGTGATATGTTCCAACCATTTGTCAGGAAAAAGAAGAAACGAAGAAATGTTGACAATTTCATTACATTTTGGTTATGGCAGTGATCTGACATTACCTATTATGAGATAGGGAAAAATATATCCATAGTAATTATTAGTTAGCAGAATTTCTGCTTTATTTCTTTAGACTTCTGCTACAACTGTTAAACCTTTAAAACTCACTGAGCTGGAGATTTTCAGATTTTAGAAAAAAAATACAAGCTGAGATGTTCTCTTATATTGTACTAAGAGTCCCATAAACAGTCACGCGCCATTGAACTGTATTTCCATAATAAAAAAAACCCTCCGGATAAAGACTGGAAATTAAAAATGAACATATCTGAGCATAGGTTATATTGAGATGCAGAATCGAAATATCATATGCAGTGAAAGATACGGTGGTCATACACTATATATCTTTTTAAGCAACTTCCTTCAATACATTCTCAGCATTATGTGAGAGAAAATATAAAATATCCAGTTCACACTATTTGCAGTTCAGGTTAAACAAACTACACTAAAGAAATTGGCATGGTTGGTTAATCGTTTTTGGCAGAATTGTGATATGGGCAAATTTTGCTGACCAGGGATTCTGCAGAAAAAAAGAAGTCCAAGCTGCCACATTGACTAATCCCAGAGTTACCTAAATACCCAATGTTTGTGCATAGTGATCTAGCACAGGTCAGTAATTTCCGCTTCATTACAGATATATATGGACATTTTTCATCTACTCAATTTCTTGGATATTACTCATATTTGGTGTAAGAGGTGTTGGGCAAAGATTCTACTTAGCATCACCTTGTCTTCTGAGATTCTCATGCCCACTGATTGTTTGTGAGAAACTGAAGAGGAGTCCCTTGCACTTGGCTTTGTAAACCCTCTGGTCATCATGCTAACTGCAGGGTTTAACTTAGATATAACTTCAAAAATGTGTTACAATCTTCATCAAAATATCATCAGCATCAAAATCACAGCATCATTGGATTTATAAATAATATCAGGTCCCACCACCATTTCATCCAATGAAACCATGAGCAAGAAGCATGTACTTTTTTTAGTGCAATCTGGTAAATTCAAATGCACTGGTGGTTAAAATTGTAGTTAATGTTTTTATACTCCACCGCATTTCCCCAACGAGAAAATTTCAACCAACCATAATTTGACAGGGTTCAACAAAATCTCATTATCCACCATGCAAAAAAATTATCACACCACCAGCAAAGTTTAGCTGGCTAAAGCTGTATCATTCCATTTCAGTACTTTTTGCTCTTAGCTATTCTTGCATTTAAACAGTCGTTAAAAACAAACATGTTCACAGGTAACCTAAATCTGATTCCAAACTCCTATCCATACTCGTACAATATAAATTAGTTGAAATACTACAGGTCTACTACTTTGTCATTACTGCTTTTCTACATAATTGTCATACCTTGCACATGTTTTTCATATCCATTCACTCAAATATTAGAACTCACTCACATAGCCTCAATTTAATAAGCTTTCTAAATCATTCAATACTGTTATAAAAACTTTCCAAATGATTTATCTACACAGGTCACCTTTAAAGTCTTTGGACATTTTTGGAGATATGTATCAAAATAATTGGTCCCTTTTGGCGCCGCCTGGTCATGGGTATTGGAGCTGTGACGTCACATCAGCTTTCCTGTGTTTTACATTGCAGGGTTAAAAGGACAGGACCACTGTACCCAGACCACTTAATTGAGATGAAGTGGTCTGGATGACTATAGTGTCCCTTTAATGAGTACACTAATAATGCTTTTCCTGTAAGTTACTAATTTACCTGGTAAAGGCTTATATGAATTCCATTGCTTACAGAGATAGGAACAGTTTTTGTATAACTCAAGAACATTGCAAACTTTGTAAACTATTGTAGACACGGCAAATATTATGCATCCAACTGGTAGCTATCATGAATTTATCCGAAATACAAAATTTGTGACCAGATACTTTAAACAGGAGTTTTTTTTTTTAGTTATATCCAGTTATTTTCCCATCTATTTTGGCCAATAATTTAAAATCCCCATTTTAGTAAGTTACTACAAATAAGGTATTCATCATTACAAATGCTTAAAACAAAAAGCTTATTTTTCTACAATTTAATGTAATTGTATTTTCATTTAGAAGGTATTAACTCTTGGAACATCAAATAGGGAAATAATAGATCACAGGAAAAAAAGAAGAGTGAAACATCAATGAGTACCCAAGAGATTCACATGGTTCTCTGTGTTGTGCTCTGTTGATTAAATGGTGAATGTTAATTATTTATGCATGAAGATTACATGTTTTTAATTATGTTTCCATTTATCAGCTGTGCCCTCACATAAGTTCCAGATTTCACTTCTATGTCAAAACATATATTCTCCTAAAGTGTTATATCATTGATACTAATGATGGAAGCATAGTAAATTAAGGATGCATAATGCATGCCTCCTAAGTGTCCCTATTTAGGAGGGACAGTACTTATTTTTGGGATTAACAAATCTCTCTGTCTCTCTTTTCTATTTGAATGTCCCTAATTTTTAGGAACTCCACACTGTTGATGTGTCTGAGTGAATAATAAAGCTCCAAAGCAATAATACTCACAGTAATGTGTTTTTAAACTACAATACATGTGTTTAGGAATCAGTCTGTGTAAATAAGATAGATTGTACTTTTTCTAAATTACATTTTAGTTTCATACATTGTTATTAGTAAGTCACCTAAAATTTCTCAGAACAGCCCTGCCCCACTCACACCCCTAAAATAAAAGTGTACATCTTTGACCATTTGAAATGTTGGGGGGCATGATAATATAACAGGCAACAAATATATCCAGAAATTTCAATGAAGGATATAATAGACATTCAGAAAACATCCAACTATTAATCTATTACCTGCCAGTGAGTGAAGGGAGGGGCTATAGAGGACATGGATGAGGCATTAAGAGAAGGTCCTCAAATAGTTAATTTAGCCCCATCCCACAGCCTAAAAGATGAGATGATAAGGTGAGCAACATTAGTTGCAATCTCCTTTGGTTATTGAGCTTAACATTACCACTCATGGTCTGAGGGACCTAGAGGGTACTCAGTGTTTGGTAATCTTGGTGAAAGGGGGTGTTGAGAACCCAGTTTCTTATTATTTTATGTATATGACTGGATTCAGTCCAGCAATGTTGCAGATATGGACTAACAATGCCAGGGGTTTGAATATTCCTGAACGATGATCACAACTGCTACGGACTCTATGGTCTATAGGGTCTCAGTTGCATTCCTTCAGGAAACACACTTTAAAGAGGGGAGGGCTCTTGTTTTTCAAGACTGATGTTACCCAAGGGGACATTTTGCTGACCACAATGAATCTAAGCATGCAGAATTGATACTGTTTGTTCATAGCATACCGTTTCAATACACAGCCACACTTACTGACCCATATGGCAGATACCTTTCAACAGCTACAAAACTGATTACATTACCGTCACTCCAATGTAATCATTGTTGTTTCTAATTACCAGTAAAGTTCAATGCCCTGCATTCATTTGAATCATTGAAGAAGTAAATAAAAGGGATATGAAAATCAGGGCAGATATGAAGTTTACTGTGGAAAACCAGACTGATGGCAACTATAAGTTGTGAAGGTAGTAAGGTAGGATGGTTTCTGAAAGTTCAAGGTGGACCTGCTGCTTTCCTGTGATGATTTGAGGAATGCGCTAGGACAGAAAGAAAAGACAAGCAGAGAAATTACGTGTCTTCCAGTTGAAGATGTTTAATTAATTCAGAGTAGCAAATAATATATATTGAATTGGAAAATAATATATATATAGAATAGGTATGTTAATATAGAATAGGCATGGGTAATTTACGTTAGGTAGAGCTATAGAAAATGTACACAGTTATAGAATGACATCCACTTTCTGACACTGGTAGTGGAATTGTTTCTAGAAGGTGAAGTTGGAAATGCTACTGTCCAAAAATGCTTTGTGAAATGTGTTACATAAAGACAGGCCTGATATTTATCTGAGAGAATGGGACAGAAAGAAAAGAATGAAAGTAAGTATATACCTTCTAAAACAGGATGTTTAACTCACAACAGAACTTTAAAAACTGTATTTAAAAAACAATTAACTGCGCAAGAGCTCCTCGTTAAACAGTTAACCGTGTCTACTATTGAAATTATATAAAATTAGGTCACAAGCAGGATAGGTGTTTCTATGGTTGCATAAACAGAAACAAAAGTGATTGAACTCCTAAATGGCAGAGAATTGAGCAGTGAGATTTCGGAGGCATGATCTATACACCAAAACTGCTTCATTAACCCCTTAACGCCGTTACGGCGTGCTATGCCGTCACGGGTTAAGTGGGCTTTAAAGCCGTTATGACGGCATAGCACGCCGTAACGGCTTGCAGCCCCAGGAGGTAAGATGTACTTACCTCCGCCGCGATCCGCTTCGGGAGGACTGCCTCACAGCCCAGGCAGCCCTCCCACGGCAAATCAGGCCCCCGGGGGCCATGTGATCGCTCTCAAAGAGCGATCACATGGCCCCCTATAGCTGGCTGTGGATCTGCCAGCAGGGGGACTGTTTGAAATATCAGACAGTCCCCCTGCTGGTGGGAAGTATAAAAAATAAATAAAAGACAAGTGTAAAAATAAATTAAATATATTTTTATATATATATAATATGTATATATATTATATATATAATATATATACATATTATATATATGTAACGTCATACAAAGTGTATTTTAATATTAATATAAGTATATATATTAATATTAAAATACACTTAGAATGACGTTACATATATATAATATGTATATATATTATATATATAATAGATGTACATATATATATTATATATAAATACGTATAATTAAAATAATAAATAAATAAAATAATAAAATAAATAAATAAAATATTGAAACAAAATTTAATATAAATTATATATGCATATGTAATTTCATTCTAACTGTATTTTGTTATTAATATATATATATCGGTAACAAAATACACTTAGAATGACATTCTATATATATCTATATATATATAAAATACAAATAACCGCAAATATATATATATATAGATAAATACATATAATTACATAAAAGATTACATTAGTATACACGTAGAATTTAAATACCTATAAATGCATATATATTAAAATTCTACATGTATATTTAAATAATCTTTTAACGTAATTATGTGATTTGATTAATTAAAATTTGATTGACATGCCTGACAACACAGGGAGAAAGTGCAGAGAATTTAATTCGCAAGCACTATATTTGACCCTGTAACTCTCCAAGACACCATAAAACCTGTACATAGGGGGCACTGTTTTACTCGGGAGAATTCGCTGAACTCAAATATTCATGTTTCAAACTGGTAAATTGTATTACAACGATGATATTTTAAGTAAAAGTGACATTTTTTGCATTTTTTACAAGCGAACTGCACTTTTATGGTCTATATTATTGTTGTAATATGTTTTACTGTTTTAAAACACTGATATTTGTGTTTAGTGAAGTCTCCCGAGAATAACAGTACCCCCCATGTACAGGTTTTATGGTGTTTTGGAAAGTTAGAGAGTCACATATAAGGCTTGCATTTCATTTTTTTCACATTGAAATTTGCCAGATTGGTTATGTTGCCTTTGAGAGCGTATGGTAGCCCAGGAATGAGAATTACCCCCATGATGGCATACCATTTGCAAAAGTAGACAACCCGAGGTATTGCAAGTGGGGTATGTCCAGTCTTTCTTAGTAGCCACTTAGTCACAAACACTGGCCAAATATTCATTTTTTGCTTTTTTCACACAAAAACAAATATGAACGCTAAATTTGGCCAGTGTTTGTGACTAAGTGGCTACTAAAAAAGACTAAACATACCCCACTTTCAATACCTTGGCTTGTCTACTTTTTCAAATGGTATGCCATTATGGGGGTAATTCTCATTCCTGGGCTACCACACCGTATCAGAAGTAACATTACCAATCTGACAAATTTCAATTTGAAAATGTAATGTTCTATATTTGACCTTGTAACTTTCCAAAACAACATAAAACCTGTTAATGGGGGGTACTGTTGTACTCGTGAGACATCGCTGATTACAAATATGTGCAGTATTATGACATTCACAGTTAAAATGTCAGACGGAAATGCAAATTTTAAAAAAAATCTTATTTTCTCACATTTTTTTTACTTTTATTCATAATAAATGATGTTCCATATATGAATAGTTAATGATAGATTAAAGCCCTGTTTCTCCTGAACAAAATGATATATAATAAGTGTGGGTGCATATAATTTGAAAGAGGGGAACTACGGGTGAACAGACATATAGCGCAAATTCCAGTTTTTGTTTACGTTTTGTTTTGATCAGAACGTGCACTATTGACTCCGTCCTGAAGGGGTTAAGCTAAAGTTGTTTTGTTGCTTACTGTGACCCTTCAACGTATTTAAATACTGTTTGTATGCAACTGTTACAACTCAGGCCCCTGTATACTAGAGCTTATTTTGTTTCATAATCTTTTAAGGATGTTTTATCATTTCTGGACTCTGGAAATCTGCTGTAGCATCATATAATTATCTATCTATGTATCTGTCTGTCTATCTCCCTCTCTCTCTCACTGTCTGTCTGTCTGGCTGGTTGGGAGAGATAAGAACTAGAAGCCTATATGCCTTTTGTTGGGTGGGAAGCAATGGGTTGAATTTTTTGCCTAAAAAAAAACGTCTGACATGTAAATCCAGCCCTGTTTGTTCCCAGCTATTACTTTTATATGTCATGCTATTTCTTTTATTTTATGTTTATATCTGTTTGTATGACTTTGTCTCTCGGTTTGTCTCTCAGTCTTTAATTTTAAATGCCTATTTCTTGTTCTTACATGTTTACAAAGGCTTGAATGTATCCTCAATAACACGTTTAAACATTTTTGTAAGACCCAAAAGTAGACAAGACTTTTTCTTATATTTTGTGTTTATTATTATGTTGTCTTCATGATTCTCACTAAATACATACTTATTGTAGCTTTTCGTCCAGACCTGAAGATATTCCCTTGATTTGTGTTTTTTCAGGTACTAGCCCCTGTATATAAAATCGCTTAGCTCGCCCCTTTTTGTGTGAAATATCTTATAAAATAATCAGTGAGTCTGACATTAACTCTCTAAAGCTGACTGCAGGAAGACCCTCCACACAAGCATCCTGTTAAAGTCCGAACTGCTTGTCAGTTTTAGACCTTTTTTGGCCTTTATTCTCGTAAACTGATAGAATAAACACTACGTCTTGTTCGACATATATGCGAGCTAAATTAATATGGTGACAGTCTGCTCACTGAAGTATAAAATGTGCCCATGAATACATTTGCACAGCAAGAAAAGATAGGAAACAGGCAAAATATTACCTATCCATATATCTTAATGCCCATTATTATACTATCTGTCCAGCAACGGAATCACTTTGTAAAAGAGATGACATAGGCCCAATGCTTCTTTCTAATGTTTAACTTGAGTAGTCTAGTTTAACTGTTTCATTCTTTGTTATAGTTTAAAATGAATTGTAAAATCAAAGGGTTACATTGTTTTTATAGTATGTTTTTTTTTATTTATTATTATTATTATTATTATTATTCACCTGCTGTACTGGATTTATTAAAGCTGGAAAAGTATGAAAACAGCTATTTGGGAAAATAAACCCATGCAAACAATGAATGTGAGGTTAGAGGTAGAGGTTGGTCCTAAATTAATTTAGAAAATAATGTGATTCATTATTATTCAAAGAGAGATGATTTATCATTGTTAAGTTGTCTCAAAAGTCATTGAACAACATGGTTAGTTATGAAATCTGTATTTACATGTGTGAAATTAAAATTTCCCCGCAACACTAAATTGATCAGACTAAATAAAACATATACACACACACACACACACACTCAACAACAACAACGAGAGTACTCACTGGACTTATTAATTGTTTTTAATCTTCTGCCTTTATTAAATTGTAAGGCGGTAAAACATTTTTGTCGATGTTTCAGTCCTATACACAAACCTTTCTCAATCTTTATTAAGATTTAATAAAGGCAGTGAATTAAAAGCACTAGTGAGTTCTTTCTTCGTTGTTGTATATTATGTGGGCTGGAGCTAGCACCATGGCATTTATTTTTGAGGAGACGTCAATTTCTGAACCTTTGGGGATTTCCTGCTTTTTTGTAGGGTATAAGCATCTCATAAAACCATGGTTCTTAAAATTACTCAACCATTTTTAAGGTTTTCGCATATTTTGCAAAGAACCAAGAAAGTGACATGCAGCGTGGGGGTGGGGGAGTAAATGAGAGAAGCACTTACTCGAAGGTCCTCATGTGCGCTCTACCATCTTCCTCAAGGGTACCTTCCTCGGCTTCTGGCACTTCTTACTTTAGGAGCCATTGTCACTGATGAACTCTCACGCATGATGCAAGAGAAGAACATAGAGATTTATAGAAGATCCAGCAAGACTTGAGTATCCCTCACAGAACTACTAGCATGATGTTTAAGAAGATTCCTTTTCCCAAAACCATTGCAAGTGAAACTGCTGCGAATTGACAAAAGTTGGCGGTGGAACTTATAAGCATTTGTCACTTTCATCTTTGCCCATAATATAAATAGGTCTCTGTCTTATTTTATAATATTTTTTTATTCCATTTAGATTCTTCAGAAATTATTCTCTAATGAACAAAATACAGTATCTTTATTTTATTTTTTTATAGAACAGATAAATGTTATTAGATTATTTTACTGACAGTAACAATAAAGGTGTTTGTATCCAATAGATTCATGTGACCTTTACACACTTACCAATAATACCTATTAGAAACATTATAAATTATATTTATTTTTGAAAAATCCTTTTTGCACATTTACTTTATGAAAAACTGAGATCAACTGATTATGCTTTGATTTCTACTGAAGCTGTAATCAGCATCTCTTTTTAGATCATTTTAACTAAATACCATTGAGATAGATTTCATTGCAAACTATCATGTGTTAGTCAATGAAGCAAAGTTAAATTTCCATTGTGAATGTATCTTAAAATGTTATCTTTCGCCGAAGCTCTTGACAGAAGCAATTCCTTTCTGATTTGTTACTGTGGAGCATGTACTAAATTACCATATTTCAAATCTTGCTTTTGTCCCTAAAAATACAGACTGCTTTTAAGATAAATCCACTGTTGATTTTATTTTACCAATAGAGTATTGTTTATTTAAATGACATGAACAGATCTTTTGAAGAATATTTATCTAAATAGTTATTTGCGGGAATTTCATTAAATTGCCTTTTTTTTTTTTCATTGCGTAGTGCGTTAAAACAAAAAAGTATGTTAAAACCTCTGTCCCTTTTTAGTGATATTAAAATCCTTTCTGTTTACTAATAATGTAAAAAAAAAAAACTTCCTCGGAGACGATAATGTGCATGATTGTAATGCCACCTTGTCAAATCTTTGGCTTTTTTATGCAGTCCTGTCTTCACCCATGCATTATGTATGAAGGAATATCTCATTACATTTTATTTTTTTATAGCAGCCTTTCCCTTCTTTGACATGCTCAGATTCCCATTAGCTTACTACCACTCATCTTTTAGAATAGTTTGTGCATCTCCAGGCTTTTGCAGTATTTTAGACAAAAATAGGTGTGGTTAACTTGTCTCTTTGCTACTTATATAAATTATTCACTAGGTTTTTTTTTTGTACAAAATGTGAGATAACCAGCTTGAACTCAAACACCAACAAAGCTTTTTTTTTTCAGCACATTTTTTAGCCTGCGTTAAAGGCTATTATTCTCCTATATGTATTATGAAAAAATAATAAGATTAAATTATTTTTAAACTATTCTACAGGGCTTTTTCATTTTAGCGTTTTAAAATGACCTGTTTTGGTGCTCATTTTTTTGTGTTATTTTTTTTGTATTATTCTGTATATCAAGAAATATGTCTGTATGCCTGTCTGTCTGCCTGCCCATCTTTCTGCCTGTCTGTCTGTCTATTTTCTAGATTTTACGTTGGTTTGAGCAGGGCCCTCTTCACCTCTTCTATCTGTTAATATTACTTTGTCTATCAATTACTTGCTGTTATATATTCCTACTCTGTAATTGTAAAGAGCTGCATAATTTGTTAGCACTATTAAAAATAATAATGTTCATAATAGCAATCTGTCATCCTTGATATGCAGGGAAATTTAATTATCTTTTTACATCTAGTGATGTTTAAGAGGTATAAGAGGAATGTTATATAGATTATGATACAGAGATTATTTTTTTTAAAATACTAAGGTAAAATTGGTCTTGCTTTGATTATGCTCTCTATATATATAGAACAAAAGATAGAATACAAATATGTTTGTTTTGATAATATAGTATAAATTCAAATACAGTTAGCCTCTACCTCTCATGAAATCCTCTTTAATTAGTGCCATGGATATGTATATAAACCCCAACATGCAGAGTATGACCTCAGTAATAAGTAGTTTTACCGATCCTTAGAGGTAACTAGGCTTCAGGTAGAGCAGAATTACAAAATATTCAAGACAAGAATAAAGTTACGCCAGAAATGAGATAAATGGTTAGACAAAGAAAGGTCAATGATACCAGAATACAGAATAGTCAAATGGAGAGCCGGGTCAGTAACAAAGATAATCAAATCAGTATAAATGTGCTATTGGATCAAAGAGAAACCACAACAGGGCACTGTTTTTTTTGTATTCTAGGCTATAGGTGTTATTGCAGTAACCATGCCCCAAAACATGAGAGAAAGGCGAAAATGATGCGAATTAGCATCTATGATGTCATGACGCTGATGCATATGCACTGTGTCATTAAAAGGGGTGTGGGCACAGCAGCTGGTTTTAGAGAGACAAGAGAAGCAAGACCAGAGGAGAAAAATGCCATGTGACCAGCAGACCGGCAAGGTCTGATCCGGAGGACCTTAAAGATCGTCCATAGGCCAGGACAGGGAAACCTTGCATGGAACTCACAAACCAAACGAGATGCATGAAGATCACTACCTAAAGGGGATAAACCATTAACAAAGTTTCCATGTCAGAGGCATTTGATTCACAGATTAAATGAGAAACTCTAACCAACAGAGAGGAAAAAAGGAGAAGCAGTTAAAAAAAAAAATATATATATATATATATATATTTTAGCGCAGTGGTAACATTTGGATTAACAAGGTCCGTGTCAGATGCTATGGAACCAGAGCAATCTGATTACAAGTAGGCTACTGGAACAAACCATTCCTGGACACAAAGTAAGAACCTGTGCTTGTTGACTGCTAATGCAAGAGCAAACCCAATGACAGAGACTACATGAGCAGTATTTGAGAACTATGGATGAATAAGAGACCTTCATCTACCGTATATAATCGAGTATAAGCTGAGTTTTTCAGCACATTTTTTGTGCTGAAAAACCCCAACTCGGCTTATACTCGAGTCAATAGTCTGTATTATGCCAATTTGCATTGCCATAATACAGACTGGGGGCTGTGGGGGCTGGCAGAGCTGTAACTTACCTGTCCTGCAGCTCCTGTCAGCTCCCTCCTCCTCCGCGCCGTCCGTTCAGCACCTCGGTCAGCTCCCAGTGTAAGTCTCGTGAGAACCGCGGCTCTCGCGAGACTTACAGTGGGAGCTGACAGAAGAGCTGAACGGACGGCGCGGAGGAGGAGGGAGCTGACAGGAGCTGCAGGACAGGTAAGTTACAGCTCCCTGCCAGCCCCCCTCTCCCTCCACTGAACTACCAATGCCACTGGACCAACAGGGAGTAAGAGCCCCCCTCCCTGGCCAGCTAACAAGCAGGGAGGGGGGACGAAAAAAATAATAATAATAATAATAAAAAAAAAATATTAAAAATTAAAATAATAATTAATACAATAATTAATAATATAACAATCAAAATGCCCACCCCACCAACACATACACAAACACACACTGCATCACACACACTCACACTTCATTCATATACACACACTGCACTCACACACACTGCACTCATACACACTGCACTCATATACACTGCACTCATACACACTGCACTCATACACACACTGCACTCATACACACACTGCACTCACACACACACTGCACTCACACTGCACTCATACACACACACTGCACACATACACTGCACTCATACACACACACTGCACTCATACACACACTGCAATCATACACACACTGCACTCATACACACACTGCACTCATACATACACACACTGCACTCATACACACACTGCACTCATACATACACGCACTGCACTCATACACACTGCACTCATACATACACACACTGCACTCATACACACACTGCACTCACACTGCACTCATACACACACTGCACTCACACTGCACACACACACTGCACTCATACACACACACACATTGCACTCACACACACACTGCACTCATACACACACACTGCACTCACACTGCACACACACACTGCACTCATACACACACACTGCACTCACACTGCACACACACTGCACTCATACACACACACACACACACTGCACTCATACATATACGCACTGCACTCATACACACTGCACTCATACACGCACTGCACTCATTATATACACACACTGTAAATAAATATTCAATTAATATATACACACACAATGCACTCATACACACACACACTGCACGCACTGACACTGCACTCATATACACACTGCACTCATACACACTGCACTCATACGCACACACTGCATTCATTATATACACACACTGTAAATAAATATTCAATTAATATAATTTTTTAGGATCTAATTTTATTTAGAAATTTAGCAGTAGCTGCTGCATTTCCCACCCTAGTCTTATACTCGAGTCAATAAGTTTCCCCAGTTTTTTGGGGTAAAATTAGGGGCCTCAGCTTATATTCGGGTCGGCTTATACTCGAGTATATACGGTACTTTAAAACCAAAAAAGCTAGTTACACAATGTTTGGACATTGTCAAGAGGAAGCTAGTGTCACAATCCCAACCAACACCATCACAGAGATCTACAGGCACATATATGCCACAGCATTAGTGGTCCTCTAAATGCTTGACTACACAATCAGGCTAAAATTGAAACAATTCACACAATGGAGACTAAGACTGAAAGCCAAGATAAAGGCAACACATAAGGAAGCTACTAAGCTGGATCAACATCACAGAGGTGGAAATATCAAGGAAAGTCCTAGATAATATGGAAATACAAGGGTGGTATGTCCATGCCGATAGTCCTGGAAACAGTTAAGCAAATACTGACAGCACTGGCAAGCAGACTGAGCAGATACACCAGAGAAGCAAACGCTCAGAGACCAAATTCCCTGTTTACCAAAGAAGCATTCAAGGTGTTTGCACAGCTGCAGGGTAACCACATGTCCACCCAAGACCCACCCAGAGCAGAGACTGAACAGTACTGGAAGAAAGAAGTATCACATAACACCAAGGCCCAGTGGCCATTAGAACTGAAAGCAGATCACTATCATAGTGAGAGATATCCAGCAATGAGTACCCCACATGAAGAGTTAGTCAGCCCCAATACCTGACATGATCCACACCTACTGGATAAAGAAATAACAGTGCTGCATGGATGGCTAGCAATACAAATTGACCAGCTACTAGCAACTAACTTGGGCATGTGTTTTCAGACTAACATGCTTTCGTACAAATTTTGGCTATTTGTCCATTCGTGTGAAAGTCAAATGAACGAATAGAAATTATAACAAATTAAATGAAGACCTAATTACTTGATACCCATGTGGAATAATAACCTGGACAAGAGAAGAGTTGGGCTCCATGGATGTAAAAAAAACAGAAAATACTTACTATGACTTGAGGATTACACCCAAAATCCAGCACCTGGAGACCTTACACAGGCCGCAAGGTTGGAGGTTGGGGCCTGATGAGTTAAAGCCACAGTCCTGGATGAAACACAGAGCATCCCATTAATCACGAAGATGGCTCCCAAAGTTGAAATGCTACGGGAATGCCTGAGACAACAGATAGAGGATGCAGAAAAGGAAGAGGTTCTATGGCAAGACAAACCTCTCCATGAGGTGTACCATCAGTGGATAATGGCTGTGGCTCTCATTACGAAATCCTACCAATGGTGGACATATACAGGGCAGCACTGAAGCACCAATCCTAGCATATTAGGAAAAGGCACTCAGCCCCAGATTAATAGAAGTCGGTCTCTAGTATCTACCATACCAGACAAGACCCAAGGTGCAGACTGTGCAAAGAGGCCTCTGAGATAACCCAGCACATAGTGACTGGTTGCAAGATGTTAGCATGGACAGCATACACTGAAATGCACAACCAAGTTGCAGGGATTGTGAGTATCAAAATATCTGCACATAATAGGGAAATCCAGATGGGAGATACCACAAATGTTAGTTGAGAATAACAGGACTTAGATCCTGTGGGACTTTCAGATCCAGACAGACAATCAAACAGTGGCCAATCAACCTGACCACTGTTTGCTTGACATTGTGGTGGTAGACAAGGAATGGAAGACTACAGTGGATGTGGCAATACCCAGTGATTATAACATCATGAAGAAGGAATATGAGAAGGTGGGACAAATACCAAGGACTGAAAGATGAGCTAAAAACGATAAAGAAAATAAAGGCAGTAGCAGTCCCAGTTGTGATAGGCACACTTGTCGCTGTGACCCCCACCATGGGTGAGTGGCTTCAGTAGATTCCAGGTGGGACATCTAGATTGCTGTCCAGAAATGTTCAGTTCTAGGAATGAAGAACCCTCAGAATCCAAGGCTTCTGGTAGAACACCTGAAAATGAGGAATACACAGAAGGGTTGAGAAAATCAATATATATATATATATATATATATATATATCAATCAACTGGATTACGTGCTCCCAACTTGCGCCGTTACAGTCCATAATGAATGCGAGGGCGAGGCTCATCTTCCTGTCCGCCCGCACCTCCCACGCCTCACCCTTCTGTCAGTCCCTACATTGACTTTCTATAAGATATAGAGCTCAATTTAAAATTCTGGTTCTTGCTTTCAAATCTCTACATAATGCTGCTCCCACCTATCTATACTCCCTTATACACAAGTATGTCCCGTCTAGGCCCTTACGATCTGCTGAAGACTTACGTCTATCTTCTATCCGTAATCCCACCTCTGATGCTCGCCTTTAAGATTTCTGGAGGTCTGCACCGTTCCTGTGGAATTCGCTTCCCTCCTCCGTTAGATGCTCACCCAGTCTCCACTCCTTAAAAAAATCATTAAAAACCCACTTCTTCATAAAAGCGTATCAATTGAACTGTTAAAGGTCCCTCTCCCTCCCACCCCCCAATCCCCAGTTGCTGAAGGGGTGAAAACCCCTTCAGTGACTTACCAGAGGCAGCGACATGTCCCACGTCGCTGCTTCCTCCTCCCCCGCCGCTCCTCCTTCTGCTTACGTCGGCCGGTGGGCGAGACTGATCTCGCCCGCCGGCCGAGGAGACCTAATGTGCATGCGCGGCAATGCCGCGCATGCGCATTAGCGCACCCCATAGGAAAGCATTGAAAATGAATCTCAATGCTTCCCTATGGGGAATAGAGCGACGCTGGAGGTCCTCACACAGCGTGAGGACGTCCAGCGACGCTCTTGCACAGAAAACCTGTGCTAGAAACCAGGAAGTTCCCTCTATTGGCTGTCTAATAGACAGCCACTAGGGGAGGACTTAACCCTGCAAGGTAATTATTGCAGTTTAAAAAAAACTGCAATAATTACACTTGCAGGGTTAAGGGTAGTGGGAGTTGGCACCCAGACCACTCCAATGAGCAGAAGTGGTCTGGGTGCCTGGAGTGTCCCTTTAACCCCTTAAGGACACATGACATGTGTGACATGTCATGATTCCCTTTTATTCCAGAAGTTTGGTCCTTACGGGGTTAATAGCTCCCGACTGATTCCTCTTCTGCAACTTTCACTAGTCTAATACTATCCTTACCTTTTTGTGTCATTTTACCCCACTCCCTCTAGCATGTAAGCTCATTGAGCAGGGCCCTCAACCCCTCTGTTCCTGTGTGTCCAACTTGTCTGGTTACAACTACATGTCTGTTCGTCCACCCATTGTAAAGCGCTGCGGAATTTGATGGCAATATATAAATAACATAATAATAATAATATCATTGACTTAGAACTGTCCACAAACTGCTACCTACAGCTAATGATGTACTGTCCACAATCCCAACCTGCACCATCACAGAGACCAACAAGCTCATATATGCCACATCATTAGTTGTCCTCCAGCTGCTTAACTACAAGATCAGGCTCAAAGAGAAGCAATGCCAAACATGGAGACTACAACTGAAAGCCAACAAAAAAACAACAATGAAGAAAGTTAGTAAGCTGGATCAACTTAACAGAGGTGGAAAGATCAAAAATAGATCCTGGCTGCTGCGGAAGTACAACAATATGCCCATACCAGAGGCACTGGAAACAGCTAAGCAAAGACTTACAGCACACATGGCTGTGAATCCCAAGTTGGGGGAGTGGCTTCAAGAGATTCCAGGTAGGACATCTGAGATCGCTGTCCAGAAGAGTGCAGTTCTAGAGACCAGGCCTCTGGTAGAGGACCCAAGAATAAGGAATAAACATACCAACATGGAGGGGTGATACAATCAATTATGCATCCATTTCTCCCTCTATCTGTAACATCTTACTTGATCTGTCAATAATGTCAACATTTAGTGGCTGTCCTCTAACCATTAATCATCTTTTTTCCAATCAATATTTTTTTTTCTGGTGCCATGGATGGAACTGTGAATCATGAAACAAATGAGCATGCTTTTTAACTACAAAAATAAAAATGGATCGGTGCATGTTATAGGATGTTTAAGGTGTCTTTTAATAGTATGTTTTTATGTGGTTTTAAGTAGCTGCTCAGACACCTCTAAAATATCAATTTAATAACTTAAAAATGCTAAGTCTTTAAGTTGTTATGGTGTTATGGTGAAATCTACTTGCCAAAATATCTTGTCAAAAAATATTATATAGATTTGTCCTAATATACACTTAAAGTGCTAATTCAATTAAGTGCAATTCAAATACTTTATTACATCAAATATAAATGTGTAAGTGAAAAAAATTTGTATATACCAATTTGGAAATCATTTAAAGTGTCAATAAAGAAAATGCATTCAAAATAAAATCAATAATTCAAAGTATATTTTGTGAAAATGACAGTGCTTATGGTACAACATTTAAATAAGGAAGTATCGCTTTAAATTTCTTGAAAATGTGTCTCATACTTTTTTATACCCACAATATGTTTCATATCACACTTATAGGCAGGAATAAAACCGCAAAGACAAAATACAAAAAAAAACATAGTAGTGCACCGGAGAAGCTTGCTTAATTATTAAAATACTAACTCACAAAGGAAGAGCAATAGATATTATTCAATGTTGTAGCCTCGAGTCCTTTTGTAGGGGACCCCCTTCCCTTCCTTGGGAGTTTGCTTGCTGGTATGGTGGTAATTATATCTAAAATATTTATAAAAGTAGCTTACTCACATGTGAAAGAGCCTTTTTCTGTAGGTTCTATTTGATGGATCAGCGTCTATTAGAGGGCAACTCTACCCCCTGGAGTCACCAGAAAGATCATTGGTATTGTAGATATTTCCAGCTTTTTTTTTTTAAACAATATAAGTTAAAAGCCAATTTGTAAAAACAACATTGGATCAGCAGAACATAAGTAAAACAAATCAAAAACTATTTTTGAAAGATAAGTGTAAATACAAAAGGGCTTATCTTCATCCGAACGCATTTCACCGATAGCGATTCCTCAGTCAGCCTTTTTCTAATTGTGTATCATAAGCACTGTGATTTTCACAAAACATGAATACTTTTTATTATTGGTTTAATTTTGTATGCATTTTTATTCATTAACATTTTAAAAGATTTGCAAACCTTTTTTTTTTACTTTCACACTAATGTTTGATATAATCAATTATTGAAATTGGACAAATTAATAGACTTTTTCATTGTCTGGTTCATTTGTGATACTTCAGAGTTTTGGAATGAAGACAATCCTCCGAAACGTTTAAGCGAATCCCAGTGTGAAGCTAAATGCACTAGTCCAGTGGTCCCCAACCCACTCCTCGTGGACCCCCAACATTCCAGATTTTGTTAGAATCTACATTTGAATAAAAAAGGGAAATATATAAATCCTGGACTGTTAGTGGTCCATGAGGATTAGGTTGGGGACCACTGCACTAATCTATTGAGATATCACCGAAAGTGTCAAATATTTGAGTGTCCAATTGTGGGTCATATATTTATTCTCATTATAAATGAACTTAATATGAAATATGAAATCATTGATAAGAGCTGAAAATAATTAACGGACACAGTTAAATATCATACTATTCACCTAGTCTACCTGCACCAACCTTGACCTTAAAATCAATATCGTCAGAGGAAAAAGCCTAAACTACGAACACAAAAACAAGTATTGACATTTGTCAGCTAATATGCCAATGAACTGGATTTAGAATTTGTGCAAACGTTATAAAGTGGTAGAGGTTAACACAGTAAAGGAGTTTAAGCGTGTGTGGGATAGGCATAAGGCTAATTTAACTATAAGATAAGTCCAGGGACTAATGAAAGTATTTAGAAAATTGGGCAGACTAGATGGGCCGAATGGCTCTTATCTGCCGTCACATTCTATGTTTCTATGTTTCTAAAATATTTTTGTTATTATCTGACCTTGTCTTCAGAGAAGGATTAAGAACCTACAGGGTGCAAAGGGGAGTTAACTGGTTTGGAGCACCCTTTATTAATACCATAGCAAACTCACAGTTTGGGGACCCTGTATAAACCCTAGACAACCCCCTGTAACAGATCCCTAACAACCTCTGGTGGATGTGAAGCAAACCAGGGAATTACAATTTACACATCCATTCGCTCCATTCCTCTGTTCGTCTGGTTCCGTGCGAATTTCACGTGTAATGCAGAGGTGGCCGCCATTTCGGGACTTTCCACGTGTTCGCGGCCATCTTGTGTGCGAACAGCGGTGTTTGCCTGCAATCGCATGGAACTGAAAACGGATACGCAAACAGGCGAACACCGCTGAATCCTCCAGACCTCCATAAGTTCGTACGGAAACTACCGAACGTCCCCTCGTTCGGTAGTTATATGCAATCATCTATGGGGATTCCAGCGAACCCCGCGATTCGCATGGATGGCCAGAATATCATACCCTTTTACCGTGCGAACGGAGACCGACCGCAAGGCCAAAACTCATGGAACTAATTTCGGCTAGTTGGTCTGTGCGGTCGGTCAAAACTTTGGAACGTTATATCTCCCGAACTGTACATCCGAATGGGGTGATTTTTGGATATATTGTCCCCCTGAAGGAGAGCTATCCAGCGCTACCGGATTTAAAGCTGTACCCCCTGTTTTTGGGGTACATCCAGAACTGGTGGAAAAATGTGGACATTTTAATTGGGTTATGTAGTTATCTGAGGGGAGGAGACGTGGGGGTGTTACCATCTGTATTATTGGTTGTTTTCATCCTCCCCCTGGGAGTGTTCTGTGTGTATCTATTTCTAATAAAAAGCAGGCTGGGTGTTCCAGTCCTCAGTTCATCTTGACCCTTCAAAACGTAGCCTCGTCTCGTTCTTGGAAGGGGATTATTTGGGAATATTATTCTGCTCCTGTTTACAGCTGAACCTGCTCCTCACTCTGGATATCGTGGATGGGATTACATCAGCCTACTTCTCCACAGCAGCTTGCAGGGAAAAGGACGTCCTCAACGGCAGAAACCCTCTCTCTATCTGGGTAGCCGTTACATTGGTGGCAGCGGTGGGATGGTTCTTTTGCCCAAGGAGCAAGTGCTGAATGGAGTCTCAGTATGCCAAGCTGAAAAGACCCACACTGAAAGATCTATTGGAAAATCGTGGTAGGAGTGCTAGTAACAGACCAAGGAGAGAGCTGATAGCTGACCTACTGGAGCTGGACGAAATGGATAGATCCATGGAGGTAACTGAACCTATTGCACCGGTCAGCGAGAACGATGTACTCACTGCTATTGTACAGCGAAGATTAGCATTATATCCGGAAAAGACCACGGAGCTAGTAGACAGACTGTTCAAGAACGCAAAAGAGGAGATCGAGACTAAGAGGAGGCAAGACACGGAACATGTATTGGCGCAACAAGCTAGTACACATATAGTTCCTACTCCTCCTCCCGTTGCTGCAGGGAGGAAAATACCATTTACTGCATTTAAAGCGTTTGCAGAAAATGAGGAAGAGATTGATGGGTATTTGGCAGATTTTGAGCGGCAGTGCTCACTGCACCAGATACCCCCAGACCAATGGGTTACTATTCTGGCTGGAAAACTTTCAGGAAAAGCAAATGAGGCTTTTCGGGCACTCACGGCCGAAGATATCACACAATATCAGCGGGTGAAAGCCGCACTACTCACCCGATACGCAGTCACCCCAGAGGCATATCGCCGTCGCTTCCGGGAGTCCAAAAAGAAGGCAGCGGACTCCCACATGGAATGGGCAAACAAGCTACAAAGGGTGGCATCACATTGGATGCAAGGGTGCAATGCTAACACCGGAGAAGAAGTGCTACAATTGTTCTTGATGGAACATTTCTTCCAAGATTTGGCGGCAGATACACAGGATTGGGTGAGAGATCGCCGCCCAGCCAACTTAAATGAGGCAGCACGACTAGCGGACGAATATGTGGAAACGAGAAAAGTGAGCCAAGGTACTACACGACCAGCACCTAGAACAGAGGCCCGCACCCCAACATACGCTGCACGCACAGAATTCCGGGCCCCGGTACCCCCAGGACCTCCACGTCCTCAAGGGTCTAACAACCAGCCCCGGGAATCCTACAGAGTGACGTGTCATCGCTGCGGCAACCTGGGACATATTGCCCGTGTTTGCCCGTTGGGATCAGCCAATAATAATTGGAGGCGCACATCTAACAACGAAAGCCCATCTTCACGCCCCGCTGCTGCTCACTGCCTGGAAATTGAAGGGAGCCCTGAGGAATGCCTGGGAATATTATATGAGGCCAACCCCATACAAGCGGCTTCCCCAGATAATCGCCAGCACCACCGTCAGGAGGTGCGTGTAAATGGACAGATAGCACAAGGCCTAAGGGACACTGGCGCTACCATCACTTTAATACAAAAGCATCTGGTGAAACCAGAACTTGTGTCTAACCGTACTGTTGCTGTTCGGGTCGCAGGGGGGGCTGTTTTTCGCTTACCCACCGCCCGGGTACACTTGGATTGGGGAGTCGGGTCAGGAAAGACCACGGTGGGCATTATGGACAACCTACCCGCTGAGGTCGTGTTGGGCAATGATATTGGCCCTCTAGCCTCGGCCTTTTTACCCACTACTGCTGCGGCTTGCCCCGTGACCACCCGCTCACAGACCCGTATCGAGGACGATCCGCCAACAGGTCGGGAGACCCAGGTAAGCCACCGACAGACACCTAGCAATGACACTACAGATAGACCGCTAGCTTGGGACACCCCAGAGGAGTTTGGGAGGGAAACTAGACAGGACCCCACCCTCCGAAAGTACCGAGAACTAGCTGACAATAGAGGGGATGAGCGGGAACGTTTTATATGGGAAGGGGACCGATTATACAGATTAACCGAAGGCAGGAAGAGAGGCTGTGCTCCTTCGCAGAAGCGCCAATTAGTGGTACCTAGAAAGTACCGATTGGAGCTTCTCCGAATTGGCCACGACATTCCGTTAGCAGGACATCTAGGGGGTAACCGCACAACATACAGAATCACTCAGACCTTCTTTTGGCCAGGAATCTCGAAGGACGTGCGCCGTTACTGTAGCACGTGTGATGTATGCCAGAGGGTGGGGAAGAGAGGGGATCATCCGAAAGCTCGACTGTCCCCTATGCCTGTGATCGAGGAACCATTTAGCAGGGTGGCAGTCGATCTAGTAGGACCCCTACCTAACCCCAGTCCCTCTGGTAAGAAATACATTCTTACCGTGGTGGACTATGCCACCCGCTACCCAGAAGCCGTCGCTCTGACGAATATCCAGGCTGACACTGTCGCTAGTGCGCTAGTCGGGATATTCACCAGAGTAGGATTTCCCCAGGAAATCTTGTCGGACAGAGGGACCCAGTTTACCGCAGACTTAACCCAGCAGTTGTGGAAGGTCTGTGGTATTAAGCCCCTACTTAGTTCACCGTACCACCCCCAGACTAACGGTCTCTGTGAACGCTTTAATGGTACCCTAAAGCAATTGCTACGGACCTTTACGGCGGAATACAGAGACTGGGAGCGATTTTTGCCACACCTCCTGTTTGCTTATCGGGAGGTGCCGCAGGAGTCCACTGGGTTCTCTCCCTTTGAACTGCTCTATGGACGGAGGGTGCGAGGCCCTCTCGACCTCATCCGAGAGCACTGGGAGGGAGAGACGGAACACGAAGGTGTCCCCATCGTACCATATGTGCTAGAAATGCGGGACCGTATGGAACAGTTATCCCGGATGGCCCGGGATCATCTCCATGCGGCCCAGGGTCGGCAGAAACATTGGTACGATCGGAACGCTAGGCTGAGAACATTCCAGGTAGGACAGAAAGTTCTAGTGCTTAAACCCGTTCGAGGAAATAAATTGCAGACCTCCTGGCAAGGCCCCTACAAAGTAGTAGCCCAGGTCTGTGACACCACCTATATCATTGCCAGTAGCAAGGACGAAAAGATACAGAAGTCCTTTCATATAAACCTATTAAAGGAATACCAAGAACGGCCCGAAGACATAGCCGCCATATGCATCCCCGCCACTGAGGACCCTGACAGTCTCCCCATCCCTGATCTATTAGCCAACCCCGAGTCCAAAACTCTGCTCAATACAGTACAGCTAGGGGAGCGATTAACTCCCACAGAACGAGAACAACTCCAGCAACTACTAGTTGAAAAGAGATTAACCTTTTCCCAGGAGCCAGGCTACACACCTGTAGCGACCCATTACGTAGAAACCCCAGGACAAGCCCCGCTCCGACAAACTCCCTATAGAATTCCCGAGGCTGTAAAAGAAGAGATGAGGAAGGAGATTCAGGAAATGTTAAAACTAGGGGTTATAGAGCCATCCGACAGTCCCTGGGCATCTCCCGTCGTCCTAGTCCCCAAAAAGGACGGGACGACCCGGTTCTGTGTCGATTACCGACGCCTCAACGACCGAACTGTGACAGACGCATACCCCATGCCCCGAGTAGACGAGCTATTGGATCGCATTGCCAGGGGACGCTATCTGACCACCATTGACTTGTGCAAGGGGTACTGGCAGATTCCCCTGGCCAAGGACGCTATCCCTAAGTCGGCGTTTGTCACCCCGTTTGGCCTATACCAGTTTAAGGTCATGCCTTTCGGGATGAAAAACGCCCCAGCTACTTTTCAGCGCTTAGTGGACCGCCTCCTTGATGGCTTCCAGGACTTCGCTTGCGCATACCTGGATGACATTGCGATCTATAGCGAGACTTGGGGGGAACACCTACAACACATAGAGACTGTGTTGGATCAGATTAGGGCCGCCGGCCTAACTCTAAAGCCGGAGAAGTGTAACTTTGGCATGGCTGAAGTCCAGTATTTGGGACACCGGGTGGGTTGTGGGAAACAACGACCAGAACCCGCTAAAATAGAGGCCGTAGCCAATTGGCCCACACCCCACACTAAGACACAAGTGTTAGCTTTTTTAGGGACAGCAGGGTACTACAGGAGATTTGTCCCTGACTACAGCGCCATCGCCAAACCCTTGACAGATTTGACAAAGAAGAATTTACCTAGAGTAGTCCTGTGGTCTCCCGCCTGTGAAACAGCCTTCCAAACCTTGAAACAAGCCTTGATCAATGCACCTGTTTTATCTGCCCCCGTCCCTAACAAAAGATTTGTCGTCCACACAGATGCGTCCATGTACGGACTGGGGGCAGTGCTAAGCCAGGTCGGCGAAGACGGGGGCGAACACCCTGTCGCGTATCTCAGCAGAAAACTGTTACCTAGAGAAGTGAGTTACGCGGCAGTGGAAAAAGAGTGCTTAGCCCTGGTCTGGGCCCTAAAGAAATTAACCCCATATCTGTATGGTCAAGAATTCACCTTAATTACTGATCATAACCCCCTTGTATGGCTGAACAGAGTAGCTGGAGATAATGGACGCTTACTGAGATGGAGTCTCGCACTACAACCATACAATTTCTCCATCCAATATCGCCCTGGCAAGTTTAATGGGAACGCGGACGGTCTGTCCAGACAAACAGAACTATTGCCCTAACAAAGGACCGGACAGCCCCAAGTTGACCCGAAAAGGATCAATCCGGGTCTGCCGGAGTGTTCCACAAAAGGGGAGCAGTGTAACAGATCCCTAACAACCTCTGGTGGATGTGAAGCAAACCAGGGAATTACAATTTACACATCCATTCGCTCCATTCCTCTGTTCGTCTGGTTCCGTGCGAATTTCACGTGTAATGCAGAGGTGGCCGCCATTTCGGGACTTTCCACGTGTTCGCGGCCATCTTGTGTGCGAACAGCGGTGTTTGCCTGCAATCGCATGGAACTGAAAACGGATACGCAAACAGGCGAACACCGCTGAATCCTCCAGACCTCCATAAGTTCGTACGGAAACTACCGAACGTCCCCTCGTTCGGTAGTTATATGCAATCATCTATGGGGATTCCAGCGAACCCCGCGATTCGCATGGATGGCCAGAATATCATACCCTTTTACCGTGCGAACGGAGACCGACCGCAAGGCCAAAACTCATGGAACTAATTTCGGCTAGTTGGTCTGTGCGGTCGGTCAAAACTTTGGAACGTTATATCTCCCGAACTGTACATCCGAATGGGGTGATTTTTGGATATATTGTCCCCCTGAAGGAGAGCTATCCAGCGCTACCGGATTTAAAGCTGTACCCCCTGTTTTTGGGGTACATCCAGAACTGGTGGAAAAATGTGGACATTTTAATTGGGTTATGTAGTTATCTGAGGGGAGGAGACGTGGGGGTGTTACCATCTGTATTATTGGTTGTTTTCATCCTCCCCCTGGGAGTGTTCTGTGTGTATCTATTTCTAATAAAAAGCAGGCTGGGTGTTCCAGTCCTCAGTTCATCTTGACCCTTCAAAACGTAGCCTCGTCTCGTTCTTGGAAGGGGATTATTTGGGAATATTATTCTGCTCCTGTTTACAGCTGAACCTGCTCCTCACTCTGGATATCGTGGATGGGATTACATCAGCCTACTTCTCCACAGCAGCTTGCAGGGAAAAGGACGTCCTCAACGGCAGAAACCCTCTCTCTATCTGGGTAGCCGTTACACCCCCAATGGTCATTTTATAGTTATACCTGCTCCAATTGTCTTTGTGGCTCCTAATACTTTGTAATAGGGATGTGCATGGGCTAAAAATTAAGTTTGGTTCGGCAATCCGGGTAAGTAAAACAATTTGTCTGCTTCAGCAATTCGGATTAATGGCATTCGGTTCAGCACTTTTCGAAATTCGGAACTTCGGCAAATCGGGACTACGGCAATTCGGAACTTCGGCAATTCAGAACTTCAGCAATTCGGACATCGTAAGCATCCCTCTCTTGTTTTGCCAATTTTCAAAAATCCAAAGCACTTTGCTACCACAACCACTTACACATCTGTAGGGCTCCCAGTGCCTGTACTGACACCAAAACCACCTACACATCTGTAGGGTCCCCTAACCCTATCCCCTAACCCCTAACCCTAACTCCTAATCCTAACCCTAACCCCAACTCTAACCACCACAACCACTTACACACCTATAGGGCTCCCAGTGCCAGGTCTTAGCTTATTAGTCAAGATTTCTGTCATCATTCATGTAATTTTCCCTCCCTCTCTTGTTTTGCTACTTTTCAGAAATCCGAAGCACTTCGGCACTTTGGAAATTTGGCAATTCAGCAATTCGGTTCGGTTCAGCACTTCAGAAATTCTGCAATTCGGATATTCGAACTTCGGACATTCGTAAGCATCAGAATTTCCGAATGTACATTCAAAATGAAAAGCACATGTCTACTTTGTAAAAACTTACATGTGTGCAATAGGTTGAGTTAAATATATGTTACTTATTTCTGTAATTATATGACCCTTCCTACCACATTTTGGTGACCACCCACCCCAACTCACTTTTACCTTAAATCTATAATTACTTCAAACTTTTGTGATATCTAGATCACTGCATTTTTATTTTTTATTTTATATGTTTATATAAGTAAAGTATTATATACAGAACTATTCAGATATTTTACAAACATTTTGAATCTTAAATAGGCATGCCACAAACTGCACTCAGTATATTTTTTATCACATTTTATATATTTATTAGAGCAAAATATATAGGTATGGGATTTCAGCGGAAAAAATTTGAAGAATAAACCACTTCCTACGCAAAGCATTCCAGTTAACCGCATGTTTGCCTACCTTCAGCATTAACTAAGGAAAGCATATTTAGTGTACTTCATACAGTTGAGTTAAATGCTCACCAGATGGCAATCATAAAATAGCTGTATCTTTTCAATGAGGTATTAAGTGTTCATAGTTTTGTACGTTCGTTTATTACTTGCAACGTCCAAAAACATAAGACAAAATGGTATGTATAAAAACTTGGCCATAATGTCGTGTTTAGTTGGTAATTTGAAATTCTCTGCAGTTTCCTATTTTAATAATATTAAAAGAGTAGGCATAAGTAACCATTTCATAGTTTGTTGGCCTCCACATTATCACTTTCCTTAGCTTTTTGTAAATTAAATTTATAACTTGAAAAGAGGAATTACTTTGTAGTACTAAACTCTGTCTGGAGGAATTTGCTTGAATATGCACATTCTGTGAACACCTGGCAGCAACTGGGTCTGCAAAACCAGACCTAAAATTCCAGAATCAGCTTCTAAAATATAGATCTGATGCAGGCAACTTCCCCATGTTTGTATTACAAAAATGTTTCTTTGAATGTTATGTGTAAGATTAAAAGGCAAAGTTGTGTTTTAAAAAGTAACTATCAACAACAAAAACCACTACTGAATTTAATTGTTTTGTTTCTTAATTTTATTTTTTTTGAGATCAGATTATCTTTGAGATCTTGGTAAAAAAAAAAGACTGTATTTTCTACTGTTTGAATGTATAGAAACAATAAATTTTTTTATAAGCACACTTGATTGCTATGGCAAGTAGTGATGTACCGAACTGTCCGCCGGCGAACAGTTCCCGGCGAACTTAGCGTGTTCGCGTTCGCCACCGCGGGCGAACACATGGGCGGTTCGATCCGCCCCCTATTCGTCATCATTGGGCAAACTTTGACCCTGTGCCTCTCGGTCAGCAGACACATTCCAGCCAATCAGCAGCACTCCCTCCCTTCCACACCCTCCAACCTCCCTCCCAGCATCCATTTCCGATTCATTCTGAAGCTGCATGCTTAGTGAGAGGAGGGAAAGTTTAGCTTCTGCTGATTAGATAGGGAAATTGATAGCTAGGCTAGGGTATTCAGTGTCCACTACAATCCTGAAGGACTCATCTGATCTCTGCTGTAAGGACATCACCCCAAAAAGCCATTTTTAGGGCTATAACATCAGGCTGCTTTTTTTTTTTTTCCTGTGTAATGTAATTGCAGGTGCCTGCCTGCCAGCTTCTGTGTGAGGTTCACATTGGATACTGTGCCTACTTGCCCAGTGCCACCACTCATATCTGTTTTAACAATAGGTTAAGCTTTACATTTAAAATAAATATTTTTTTTTTCACTGTAATAGAAGAGCAGTTGCCTGCCTGCCAGCTTCTGTGTCAGGTTGGATGCCTTGCCCATTTGCACAGTCAGTGCCACCACTCATATCTGTTTTAACAATAGGTTAAGCTTTACATTTAAAATAAATATTTTTTTTTTCACTGTAATAGAAGAGCAGTTGCCTGCCTGCCAGCTTCTGTGTCAGGTTGGATGCCTTGCCCATTTGCATAGTCAGTGCCACCACTCATATCTGTTTTAACAATAGCTTAAGCTTTAGATTTTAAAGAGGACAGGTGTCAATGTTAGGTGATTTCTGCCCTTTATGGATTAAAAGCAGACTCTGCATCAACTGTGTAATTTTCCATGGGAGTTTTGCCATGGATCCCCCTCCGGCATGCCACAGTCCAGGTGTTAGTCCCCTTGAAACAACTTTTCCATCACTTTTGTGGCCAGAAAGAGTCCCTGTTGGTTTTAAAATTCGCCTGCCCATTGAAGTCAATGGCGGTTCGCGCGGTTCGCCGGTTCGCGAACATTTGAGTAATAGATCGATTTATTTAGAAGCACTTTGATGCACTTTCTTTCAAAGTATATTTGTGGAATCTCTCATCCTGTTGATCACAGACCGGTTTTCACGAACGGGCTGTTTTGTTGATATGGTATCCAGGGTGATGGGTAAACCAATACGTAGACACGTAATGGAAGGGGCGTGACGCGCATGTATGCGCGCGCATACCCGGAAGAGCACAGGGTGATGGCGGGAACGCACGGAAACACACCTGAGTGAGTAACTAATTGACTATTTTGGTATATATTGGTCACTGATGCACTGTGTTGTATTGTTCTGCTGTTCCATTTTTTGACCCTGAGGAAGGTCCCGAACGGGGACCGAAACGTTGGTCGTTTTTTAATCATTATTGAATAAAAGTTTTTATGTTTTAAAGTCCGGAGAGCAGCCTTCCCTTCTGTCTTTCTATATATATATATATATATATATATATAACGAAAGTTCCAAAGATAGCACTCCAGGGACTTGATAAAATTTTACTTTTATTTACTTCACTAAAACATCAAAGGTGTCAACGTTTCAGCTTGATCCCCTCAAGCTTTCGTCAGGACATACTGTGCAGACAAATAAACCCACATTATATACCATACAAATCATATTAACTCACCACACTTGTGACACCTCTGACTCCATGGACGCCCGGACCGGGACTGCCGCGGGCTACCCGACGTACGTCTGCAGCCGCACGGCGTCACGCTCAATGACGCGGCCAAGGGTCATCACCATGGTGACCTATATCAACATATGTAAAAAAACAACAACACATATGAATCTTGCGGTTAAAAGCATTAAACTTAACTGATTTACGCTAGGGGAATCAATTGCTTTAAGATTAATCACACTGGCAGCATAGATTGGTAACTACTGCACTGAATTCAATTCTTAATGTATATACTGGACTTATAAAAAGCAGAAATACGAAACAACAGGATTGCTAATGACTCTGAGGATGTTCAGACCAGACCTATCCATTCAAGAGAATTAAACATAAATACATAGGCATATGTCTCCCTGAAGTTAACTAAACCAAAGTTCACTAAGATAGGGGTAGATCACCTAACTGGTACAAAACAGACTCCACAATTGAACTAACTAGTTTAATTACTGGAGATTAACCAGCTAATGGATAATAACCTAATGGTCCCAAGATTAATCTTTTTTGATTTTATGAGTCCAGCATATACATTAAGAATTGAATCCAGCGCAGCAGTTACCAATCTATGCTGCCAGTGTGATTAATCTTGGGACCATTAGGTTATTATCCATTAGCTGGTTAATCTCCAGTAATTAAACTAGTTATTTCAATTGTGGAGTCTGTTTTGTACCAGTTAGGTGATCTACCCCTATCTTAGTGAACTTTGGTTTAGTTAACTTCAGGGAGACATATGCCTATGTATTTATGTTTAATTCTCTTGAATGGATAGGTCTGGTCTGAACATCCTCAGAGTCATTAGCAATCCTGTTGTTTCGTATTTCTGCTTTTTATAAGTCCAGTATATACATTAAGAATTGAATTCAGTGCAGTAGTTACCAATCTATGCTGCCAGTGTGATTAATCTTAAAGCAATTGATTCCCCTAGCGTAAATCAGTTAAGTTTAATGCTTTTAACCGCAAGATTCATATGTGTTGTTGTTTTTTTACATATGTTGATATAGGTCACCATGGTGATGACCCTTGGCCGCGTCATTGAGCGTGACGCCGTGCGGCTGCAGACGTACGTCGGGTAGCCCGCGGCAGTCCCGGTCCGGGCGTCCATGGAGTCAGAGGTGTCACAAGTGTGGTGAGTTAATATGATTTGTATGGTATATAATGTGGGTTTATTTGTCTGCACAGTATGTCCTGACGAAAGCTTGAGGGGATCAAGCTGAAACGTTGACACCTTTGATGTTTTAGTGAAGTAAATAAAAGTTAAATTTTATCAAGTCCCTGGAGTGCTATCTTTGGAACTTTCGTTGTATTTTGGCTGACAAGCACCGGGCATTGGACTACTGATCAGGTGGAGTGCAAGATCATTTGTTTTTTTTGTATCATTCAGCGTTTGCCACAGCTGATTTTCTATGCACCCCCAGTGAATCAATTCACTCAGACAATTCTGAGTTGGGATAATTATCCATGATATTTTGTTAGAGTTTTGGTGAAAGACGATATCCCTACATTTATTTGGCTTTTTAGGATACAGTACATAATTGTTTTGTATCCATGGATGATAATTTTTTTACGCTAGCTGGTGGATGCGCTGAGCAAGCAGAAATCTGGCAATATAGTGACTCTGATGCAGACAGGATTAGATGGGATACTACCACTTCGGATCTCCCTAACACCACTTCACTACGTGATATTTATTTTGAATTGTTGAAATTAAAAAAGAGAGAAACAGATTTGGACCTTCACGGTCTATTTTTATCTGATTATCATCGGAAACTCCAGATTCCAAGAGGCTTTAGGGTGAGTAATGTACCCACAATTGGTAGATTGAAACCAGCGGTCTGCAAAAAGTGGATTTCAGTCCTGAATAAATGTTCATTGGATTTGATGTTAGTGATCACTGAGGACGTGAAGGAAGATCTGATTCAAATTAGAAGGAAGATTACCGAATTGGAAACGAGACAGGCATTACTGCTGGCAAGTTCAGAAGCTACATCTACATTGCTGAAATTGGAAAATAACGTAAAGAGCTATAAGACGGATCTTATCAGATTCAAAAAGGATAAGCAAGAAAAAGTGGCAGCAGATTACAAGGAGCACAGAGTTTATAGGTGGCTTAGTGGCACCAGTGACCTACCTAGATTTGCGAGAAAGAGAAGACCAATTCGCAAACCCAGGCATTATACTATTGATCAAACTTCAGGAAATTCCAGCTCGGAATCTGATCGGAGCAGTTGGGATAGGGGGAGAGTGGCAAACAATTTTCAAGCACAATCTTTTTTAGAGGTTCCAAACCCTGCCAGTCAGGGGATACAGACCAGACACCAGAGCAAAGGTATTACGTCAGAAGGAGGGCAATCACCAGACGAGGTCAGAAGGGACGTACCTTCTGGGGCAAGAGGGAGACCACCACGGCAGATGAGATAATGCCTATCTTCAATTTATCGTCCAGAGTATTGACAGTGGCTGAAACTACTTTGCTTAGTAAGGGCTTGTCATATATATATATTTATTTATTTATTTATTTATTTATTTTTACCATAACACTATTTTCAAACCCTGAAAATGTGTCCTTGTTAGACCTTTGTTTGTTGCATCATGTCACTTTGAAAATTCACGTATCAATATCCTGACAGCCAGATTTATTTATATCAAACAGATATATTATATTGGCATTCAAACTACAATGACTCACTTTTGCAGATGTATTTGTAATTGTGATTTACTTACTGTAAGATAACTCCCTTTTTATGTTTTATGTGTATTATCTTATATTACCTATCCTTGCATAGGAATGCCTACAGTTGGATATTTTTTTTTTTTTTTTTTTTGTCCTTTTGCAGTTAAATGGTTGCATGGAAGGAAATACTAGCTTCGGAGACACTTTGCAAGCTGTGAATTTTTCCAATCCTGTTTTAAACACTCCCTATGGCTAATGGAAATACACAAAAAGGGTTAATGCATAGGTTAGAACCATAGTAGCATAGTTATTTAGGTTTCAAAATTGCTTCCATCAAGTCAAATCATTTTCAGATTCTTTGTTGCCGTTAATTTAACAGAAGGCAAAATAATAATTGAAGTGCTTTCTAATTTTACTTCAAAGAGAAAAAAAATACCTTATTTCAATATGTCAATACCAGTTTGTAGTGGTGCAATATTCTGCCCATATTTTAAATCAATTATATAGAAGAACCCTTTACATCTTGATATAGCACAAGCAAAAAACCCATTACACTTATGTATCCTCACTGCATGGTAATGCAATCCATCAAAGAAACAAATTTCTTTTACTTATTCTTCCTTTAAAGAATCTTCAATTTCCTATATTTATTTATCTGGTTTAATTCCTTTCCAGGCACTGCAGGAGTCTGGAATACCTGTTTAATCCTGCTATATTTTTCACACTGGTGCTGTATTGAGTTTCTGTTTGTAACATTAATCTATGTTGAATCTCATTTGAAATGTTCTTATCCAAAGCTCCAATTTTTCAAAAATCCTTTTTCTTAAGATGCTTAATTTCACAAAATGAAAGGTCACGAATACAATAAATAAAATTAAATAAAACCAGGATAGTTGAGATTCTCAAAATGCAATTTGTATTGGATAATTAACTACACGTTGCCACTCATGTATACATGATTGACAGGGTCTGCACCCATACCCCACAATTGGGTATACACCATTACGATCATTGCAAATCAAATTTGTTTCTTGCAAACAAGTTTAGTTTGCAATGATTTTTCTGATAACAAAGCTGATGCTACCATTCAAGCACTGGCTCAGCTGACACTCTGTAGCCCTCCCGTGCATCACCGGCCCCTTGGAAGATCTAGAGATTCTCCTGCCCGGCACTCTGCTGCTCGCCCTGCAGGCTGCCCTCTAACTGAGAGCAGGGCTGGAAGGGTGCATTCCAAGGGGTCTGTTCCCAGTCAGAGGGCAGATTTAACAGATTTCACGTGACCAATAAAGAAACCACAGGATCACCATGGAAAGATGACCAGAGCCCCCCTCACTGCACAAAGGTAAGCAGGACAATGGCTAAGATAAATATTATAGAACAACAAATGAGCACTGTGGAGAGGCTGAACAGGAAAAATAACCTCCCCACAAACAATCTAGCCCCTAGTCTCCCTGTCACAACACAACCCATCCCATAACACAATCAGTCGTCCTGTCCCATCACCTCCCTCCCTAACACACTCAATCAGTCACCATTTCACAGTCACCCCCACACTATACCCTCACACACAGTCATCATGTCATGCTCACTCTGTCACAACCATCCTGCCACAGTCACCATCATAAACACACACAGGCACTTTTAGTCACAGGCACCACTCCACAGACAGCAACCCTCAAACTCAATCACCCCTCACACAGACAACACAGCCCCACTGTGACGGTAGTCACCATCACCAAGAGCTTAAGATGGACAATTCAATTAGGTATCTGGGTGATTCCTATGTTTAAGTCACCCTGTGTCCATTGTGGGTGCAGGGTATGTGGGTAATATGGTTGTTTGGGGTTAAATGTTAATGTGCTCTCCTGTCTTGCTAATGCTTGCAATCAACTTGATGGATTTGGCTGTGGAGCCTGTACAGCGCCGCCACCACCTGTTGGTTGCAATGATCCAGCAACAGCTATTTGCAATTATGCACTACCTGAATAGCAAGGCATGCTCATTTGCATATTTGGGTAGATTTGCATATTGCTAATTCTGCAGGCAGGAGAGATGTTTTCTGTTAAATATTGTCTTTCCCACCACTTTATAAATATGTCATTATGTTATTATAAATTCCTGTATGTTTTTTAATGTGATTTGACTGTTTGAATTTTTATTGAGTTGTCACAGTAATCTATGTGTAATGAACATATGGGCTAGTCCCCAGAAAAATAAAGATTTGTATGTTTGTTCCTTTTGGAACTTGTGTCTTGTGTGGATTTGTAGGGATCCTACTGATAGAGTCTTTGGACCTGTTTGATAGTTGTAGGACCCCTGTAGCCCTGGGATAAAGTAAGAGCATTAAGCCTGAGAGCCTCATGTGCCTTTGTAAAGTCAATAACTATAATCACTGTAAGCAGAGCTCCAGGGGATTAGGCAGAGGGGATGATACCTGCCTGGAAGGAAAACTCCAGGGGAATAGGCAGAAGGGACGATCCCTGCCTGGAAGAAGAGCTCTGGAGAGACCACAGTCAAGCTTAGGCGACTGGGCGGAGGTACTCCGTCAGAGTACTGGAGCTCCATCACACCCACCAAAAAAAGGAAATTGAGGGCACACCCAGAACATGCATTTTAAAGGAATGCTGGTTTGGTAAAACCAAAATGTATACAAAATACAGACTAAGGAGCAGCACACACAGAAAAATAGTTTTACATTTTATAAGGCTACTTAAAATCACATATCTCAGCAAAAAAATATGGAGATTTAGTTCCACCATATGGCAATATTGTGTTAAGCCCACCACTACTTCACAATTCCACCAATATCAGTGGGTCCTACACTAATTTCAACACTGGAGACCAATTAAATCGCGCTAGTGCTAAATGAGCTAAAACGTATTAAAATAATCCGTATCTGAATATATATAATGCTAAATTAAAGTGATAAATGCAATTCAAAAAAATGCAGTGTCAAAACTAAACAATTAAAGTGATGGTGCTTTATATATATATATATATATATACACTGAACAAAATTATAAACGCAACACTTTTGTTTTTGCCCCCATTTTTCATGAGCTGTACTCAAAGATCTAAGACTTTTTCTATGTACACAAAAGGTCTATTTCTCTCAAATATTAATCATAAATCTGTCTAAATCTGTGTTAGTGAGAACTTCTCCTTTACCGAGATAATCCATCTACCTCATTGGGTGTGGCATATCAAGATGCTGATTAGACAACATGATTATTGCAAAGGTGTGCCTTATGCTTGCCACAATAAAAGGCCACTCTAAAATGTGCAGTTTTATCACACAGCACAATACCACAGATGTCGCAAATTTTGAGGGAGCATGCAATTGGCATGCTGACTGCAGAAATGTCCACCAGAGCTGAATGTTAATTTCTCTACCATAAGCCGTCTCCAAAGGCGTTTCAGAGAATTTGGCAGTACATCTAATTGACCTCACAATAGCAGACCACGTGTAACCACACCAGCCCAGGACCTCGACATCCAGTATCTTCACCTCCAAGATTGTCTGAGACCAGCCACCTGGACAGCTGCTGCAAAACATACGGTTTGCATAACCAAAGAATTTCTGCACAAACTGTCAGAAACCGTCTCAGGGAAGCTCATCTGCTCGTCCTCATCGGGATCTCGACCTGACTGCAGTTCATCATCGTAACCGACTTGAGTGTGCAAAGGCTTACATTCCATGGCGTCTGGCACTTTCTCTTCACGAATGAATCCTGGTTATCAGATGTACAGGGCAGATGGCAGACAGCGTGTATGGTGTCGTGTGGGTAAGCAGTTTGCTGATGTCAACGTTGTGGATCGAGTGTCCCATGGTGGCGGTGGGGTTATGGTATGGGCAGGAGTATGTTATGGACAACGAACACAGGTGCATTTTATTGATGGCATTTTGAATGCACAGAGATACCATGATGAGATCCTGAGCCCATTGCCATTCATCCACCATCACCTCATGTTGCAGCATGATAATGCACGGCCACATGTTGCAAGGATCTGTACCCAATTCCTGGAATCTGAAAACATCCCAGTTCGTACATGGCCAGCATACTCACCGGACATGTCAACATTGAGCATACAAGTGTAGAATATGTGAGAAAAAACATTTATTTAATTACAACTCTGGTTTTCTATTGGTAATCTCATTAATTGGTAAATTATTTAGTTTTTTTTTAAATTCCTCTCCATGCTAAATTTATTTCCATTAAAAAGATGCACAATAAATGCATACTGAAATGTAAAATGCATTTAAACATTACTTTTCAGGACATTCAAAATACTCAGATTCTGGGGATGTTTTTTCTGCAAACCGCTTGGTAGTGAAGGGGTTAATTATTGTGTTTGCACTCTATAACTTAGCCAGTATAGTATGTAATTAAACATGTTATAGGTATGTTTTATAGCCTCATAAAAGTTTTTTTTTCATAGTATTACTGTATAACAGATATAATAGTTAAATACTTATCTGATACTTTAGTATTTTAATATGCCTTCATTGAGACTTTTAATTTACCTATTGCAAGGTCAAGAGTAAAATAATTAAAGAACAGGAGTGTCAGGATAATTGAGAAATTCAACATTCAGACTGAATTCATTTGGACAATATATTAGCATTTTTGCTCTCAATAATTAATCTATTTCCCCTTGCAAGTGTAGAATAGGGTTTTATATATGTACATATGTGTACTTTGATTTTTTTGTTAGGTACTAAATCAATAACAATTTACACTTAATACTATTGTTTACAAGTATATATTTCATATTTATTATTTTACTCACCCTGCAGGAAACCCCTTAATAAGTACATACAAGTTATCTTTCCATAGGTGTTGGTATCAGTATCACATTTACTAGATTGTAAATATTTTAGAAGAAGCTATGGAGAGAACATATGTATAGGATTGATCCCTCTCTACTCTCACTCTAACATTGTCTGGGAATATAAGGGGACAGATGCGACAGTCCTGGTTATGTTTTCTGGCCATCAAGACATTCATCGATATTTGAGGGGATGGGAAATGTAATCAAAATCTGATGACAATGATTTAAGAAACATTTTTTTTTATATAGCACAATGGCTGGGAGAAAGGGAAATTTGTTTTGGACCATTGTTGGGAAGTGAAATTGCTAAATGTGAATAGGATGAATGGCAGATGCAGGTTCTGTGCATATCTCTATGGGATGGGAGGGATGAAGGATGTCTGGGACTAGTCAGAAGGAGAAATGGATTTTAGTTTTAGTAAGACATAAGAAAGAATGTTGTTATAGAACATCGAGGTGAGGGCACAGGTAGGTTTCAGTCATGAGAAGGATGGAAGGTATTGTGTACAGTTGAATAATGTTTAAACCATGATGTTGGGAGCATGATGAGGTGAGGAAAAGGGTTTGATTGGAATGGGAGTGACATAGTTATTGTAGTAACCCTAGCTAACATATCCTTCATCAGTTTAACATTGATAACTAACCAGACTCCTAGTGCCCTTTTTATAATGCATCAATGATGATAATCTGTGATATTTCTTTAGCCTATTGTGTTCCACATGGATATAGTATATGTGTATATTTAAATTTGTTCAAAACAAACATTTCAGGTATTTTGTCATTGATGTGTTTGCTGTTTTATATATCGTTGTTCCACTGCAATTTGTCTTTCATGTGCTTTATTAGCAAGCCCTCCCCTTCCTTTTTGGACAGGTGGGATTATCTGGTCCTCTCTGTTGAGTAGCTCCATTCTTTGGCTGACCTCCCCTGCACCATAGCAGACAATCAAGATGGCCACTGACATCCTGCCAAATCAGACAGATGTATCACACTCAAAATTGGTTCCCTCCCTCAATTAGACCAATTAGACCAGTGGGCCATAAGTGGTCCACCCCCTCGGCCTTCTGCATAGCATCTCAGCCAGGAGAATCAGGTTCTGGAACCTAAAGTCACCCTTACTCTCCTCCACTCATCTAGGTTGCAAGTGTTCAGGAAATGTACTGCTGTGCCCTGCCTGCATCTTTGGAGTTTTTCTGCAGATGTCACTGGAATATTCCTGGATGAACCACAAATCTCCTCCAGAACAGTACCCTGGGCACAAGTTTAAGTCTGTCCCTAAATTATCGACTCTGAGTTTATGACTATTCTACAATTCTGTCATTCACAGTTGGCTCCAGCAGTTGTTTACTAGTCTATATCAGCTCGATTTTAAACTCAGACTTTACCCTAAAAAAAAATATGTATTTGAGTTAATTAGAAATGTGCTATGATTTACATCCTGGCATCCATTTTTCTTGTCTCTTTCTAAGTTTTGACAATATCTTAATAAAACATTGATGGACAAAAGAAACCTAAGGAATTAATATCCAAAGTTTGTTGCATTACTTCCACATCACCGTCTCAAGTAATTGTATATGTATATGCGTATAAATGTAGCAAATTTAATAAATGTTTCAATTATTGAGATATAGTGGCGTATTTTATAGTTAAACCATTATATATATATATATATATATATATATATATATATATATATATATAACAGCAGCGTCTATTCGAATTGGCACTTGAAACTAAACTGTACATATTTAGTTGGACCAAGTTTGAAAACATACGGCTGCCAATTCCTTCTAATTATCACAGCATTTGAATATATTGATATGTGTATTTTCTTGATTAGGTTCCGGATTTTAGCTGTTCGGTCCATCCGGACAGGTTGAAATCAGGTCGACATTCTTAGTAATTTGGAGGCTCTGTTCCAAAATCTGGAAGTTGGTCATTCTTTAGAACAATGTCAGGGTTTTGCAATCCGATTGCACCAAGACAGTCATGGATCTTTTTCGATAATCCAGATTGGGGGTGTTCACTCCTTAATGAATAACAGTATGCTAAAAGAAAATGTGCTGAGAACAGCCAATTTCTCATAAAAAAATCCTGTAAGGTGGAAAATGCTTTATTGTACAAAAATGTTCTACACTCCTTTTTACTGCACGAGTGACGATGAAAAAACTGAGAAAAAAAATCATATATTTATGCCAGACATTTTATAAAGGTTATGGATCTAAATATATATATTAAGAGTTATTTGAACAATATAATAGTTACGTTTTAATGGATTTTGTGGAATGAGTTACTACATGTTTAGAACATTTTGTACAGTAGGAATAGATTGCCAGACAATCTTATTTTTAAAACAGTATTAACCAAGATTTCGTTAAACTAATGAAGGCAATAAGCAGGTATTTAATAATACAAAAATCCACGTTTTGATTAATTATATCAACAGGAACTTTACATTGCAAACATGGTATCTATGGCACAATTCTTTCTGTTGTCATGGTGAATCGGAATTCTGATCTCGTAATTAAATGTCAAGTAGTATTGGAAATATTTGTTGCAAAAAATGGTTACATGTAAACAATATTTCTTTTAATTAGAAATAAAACACAAAGTAATGTAATATTGTAAATTAAATATGCACTGCATACCATCTGCATTTAATGTGACAGAATAAACCATCCATGTGTTCTTAAATACATTAAAAATGCAGAACAAATTAAAACCAGAGGAGTTAATACAATTAGCTAGATTCTGTAATTCGTTTTAATAATCCACGTAACAATCTGTTTTGTGCATAAAAAATGCAGCTTGAAGGCATTCATTCTGACGGAAGGCTAATATTTTGTACAGATTATAAATGATCAAATACATTTTTTGGGGTAATTATGAATATATTATTAGCACTAATTAAATGCCCTGCAAATGAAATTGTTCTTTACTAAGGCAAAATGTTTTATAGTATGTTTCATTGTATTAGCCAGTGTTAATTACCAATATAATCATTTTCTTTTGTAAGTATAATTACACATGGATTAATCAAAACAGAAATTAATTTAAGCACATCAAAGCGACCTAAATTGCAGGTCTTCAATCAGCTAATAGTGTTGGCTATGAAAATGTTCACAAACGCACATTTGCTTCTTGTTACGAATCACATGGATTTCAGGTAGGTATAGAGTGAATTAATACATTTTGTGGTGAATCTACATGCTTAACTATCTAAATCTCACATACATGTGACCTTTATGTCCTCTTCATACACGACTAAAGCATAAAAGACGAAATGTTACCTGTATTGCATATGTGTCTGTTTAATTGGATGTTATTGCCCAATAGATATTCACAAGTGAAATTTGCATCATTATTAAGTAACTTATTCACAGTCAAACAGTTGAGCAATATTTTTTTCCTATTGTTAAATGATCAGGCAATCCACTTATTTATGAACTCAAAATTAGTCAGTGGATCATAGCCAAGCTGAGGAGTTGAACTCTTACATCTAACATGGTCATTAACTAAACACTGGATTTTGTCCATATGGATCAAACCCAGTGAAAATTGCTGACCACAATGGCAATTCTCATATAGTCTAAAGCCAAATTCAGTTGGAAATTCGGTATGGTTCTGATTGGATTTGCAGCAATTGTCCGGATACATTCAGTGCACAATGAGTGCTTTTGCGTCTAAACCCTGTACAATCATATATATTTAAAATATACAAAAAACGATTATAATAATACATCAGGTAAGTATCCAAACAATTGTCCAACAAGTAGTCAGTACAATAAGTGCCCCTAAAGTAAGTACACTAAAAGTCTAATCATAAAAACTACATGGTGGGCTAGCCAGCTTTCCTAGTCAAATTTAAATAAGTACTTTACTTGTTTTCTGATGGCAGGGGTCGCTACTATCCTAGGGTTTCCCACTAATTACCTCTACCATTATTGTAAAATTTTTACCCATTAAGAAGGACAAGCCCTCTTGGTGAAAACTGTCAATTTCCTCAGATCAGTACAGATGAGGAATCAACCAAAATCCAGTGCATTACTACATATGATACAGTCTGGCAGGCTGCTAACGATATACTGGCAAAGTATTGGCCAATACTCACCTTGGATCCTTAATAAAAAATCTTGTAACTGAATATGCTTCCATGGAAGCAAGGCAAGCCTCCAAATCTATCTGATATGATGGATCATAGTCATTTATCACCTTCTCCAACTACAGGTACCATGCTACAACCAACAATAGGGGATCGTTAAGGAAAATGTAAGGCTTGTGGGTTTAAACCCACAAAACAAGTCTCCAATATATTAACCAACAAACAGATAATGATAAAACAGTTTCTTAATTGCTTGTCAAACCACATCATATATCTGCCCAGTTGTACTTGAGGGGTACAATATATCATTAAGATTTACCAACAGTTTCAGAGGAGACTATTGCAGTAAACCGTAATCAAATTTTCATACACCAATCTCTCGCCATATTCGTAATTTCCATAACAGTGATCTGTCTACTCATTTCAAGCAGTTGAAAGGGTTTATATAAGAATAGACCAATGGATATGCCTATAGCACCAAAGCTCAGCCCCCAAAATAGCATGATTGATTAAGCCCATGCACACCTTTATTTGGATGCACATTAGTGTGCTGCAATTGGATGAGAAGATCTTCACTAGTGTTTGTATTCTTGATAATGCTGGAGCCCCGAGTTAGCCCTGAATGCACATCGAGTGCTGTCATATGTGCTTGACCAATGTTTATTTGAGCTACTTTCGATTTCCATTTTTATTTTTAGTTCTCTATTGTTTTTTTTTTACTAGGAAATATTGAGTAGCTGAAAAATATCGGGGGATTAGGTAGCAATTTATTGATATCAGGAAGCTTAGGAAAAAGCCACGTATCTCCCTGCCTCTTTTTCTGACTTTGTTGATGCACTCTTTGTAGTGTTTCTTTAGGACTTAGGCATTATTGTTCATTAATATTGAGATAGGGAGACCTCTACTGCTATAATTATAGAATTGCTAGCCCTCCTTTGAGATGGATTAGAGGAGTTTATAATATTAGTGCAGGTAACTAGTGTAGAACCTTGGATAGTGGCTATCCCTGCTGTCAGCAAACAAATAAGGCAATTATTTTAAATTTGACTATGAAAGCTAGCTTGCCAATAATGTAGTTTTTATGAGTAGACATTCAGTGTCATATACTCCCTCCTTTAGAGGAACTGATAATGCTGACTATTTAATGGATGCTTGTTTGGTAACTTTATTTATTTTTTATTGTTATTACATTTGTTTGTGTAAATTTCAAATATGTATGTGTATTAAAAGTTAAGTTTTATCCATAGCAGTACCACATCTATTTTGCTTTATTTATGTAAAACATTTCTTAAACCTCTCAGTCTAGGGGGGACCAACAGAAAATAGGGGATGTGTGTTATAATTAAATTTCTAAACCCTATACAAAGTATAGGATTTGGAATATTTACAAAGCACAACTTTTAACACATTTTGGATCCAAATTCATTTGATAGGATGAACCTTTGAAAATTATCATTCATTTAGTTTTACAAATAAGGATAGTTTGTTTTACTCATAATATATGTAACAGAGACACCAGTACACAGTGGAAAAACAACAAATTACCACTAAACACTGGTAGTATGTAGATAAAGGACTCTTCCTAGTCCTCAATACAAAATACGCAAATACCAAAAAAGGTTATCTACAATACAAAAATTTAACAGAAAGACATAAGGCAATATTGTATGCACTTGGAGTAATGTGAAAAGAAATAAAGATCCACTCACAAACCCCAACTGATTGTAGGCATATTAATATGACAAATTGAGTCTTCGTATCGACATCAGGACATGTAGGAGGAAATAAAATAATAATAGTGCAGAGTTTCTATGTTGAAATTAATTTTATTACAAAATGCACTTACAAGATAAAAGCGAAAAAGGGCACATCACAGTCTGTCAATCGATGTAGGAAGAGCGATAAATCCTGGCACTATGGTCCAGACACGGGGTAAAACTCTTCTCAAGGCACAGAAAGTAGAATTCAGAAACAATCAAACTAATAACATTAAAAAAAAATAGAAACTCTAAACACATTAAATAGCCATTCGCGTTTTGTTCATTTAGCATGAACTTTCTCAGGGGAAAATATATAAGTTCCTTTCCTGATTTCCTGACTCCACGCAGATTGGCTGGTGGCAACCCACTGGAACTTCTCAACCCATTTAAAAAGCGGACCACCAACTTTTGGCAAATCTGTCACAACAAGGACAAAAACTTATGTTTGCCCTAAGGAAGTTTATGCTAAATGAACGAAACGCGTAGGGCTATTTAATGTGTTTAGAGTTTATCTTTTTAGACTTTACTTTCTGTGTCTTGAGTTTTACACCGTGTCTGGACCATAGTGCCAGGATTTATCGCTCTTCTTACATCGATTGACAGCCTGTGATGTGATGTGATTGTGATGTGATTTTTTGCTTTTATCTTGTAAGTGCATTTTGTATTAAACTTCATTTGAACATAGAAACTCTGCACTATTATTATTTTCTTTCCTCCTACATGTACTGATGTCGATACGAAGACTACATTTGTCATATGTATATGCCTATAATCTATTTATGTTTGTGAGTGGATCTTTATTTCTTTTCACTTCACTCCAAGAGCATACAATATTGACCTATGTCCTTCTGCTATAACTTTGTATTGTAGATAAACTTTTTTGGTATTTGCGTAGTTTGAATTACTATTTGCCCGCTGGCAGTGTGTAAATAGTAATTCAAATAAGCATTCTTGCCGCTAGCTATTATATTAATATAACAGGGGACCGAATGTCCCATTGGCTGCGGATGGGTACTCTATTAACAATACTCAAGAGGGACAATATAATATTATGATTATCTTATTATTTATATAGCGCCAGCAAATTCCGTTGTGCTGTATCCTCACCCATTGGTTGTGAGTGGGGCTCCATTAATAATATTCAAGGGGGGACCTAAAGTTTCCACAAAGGGGCTGGGGGTGAGAGAGAAACACAAAGGGGCTGGAGGGAAGAGACACAGAGGGACTGGGTGGGAGAAAGAGACACAGAGAGAGGATGTGGGGGACAAAGTGGCACACCAAAGGGCTGGGGGAGAAAGACAGACAGAGGGGCTGTGGCTAAAAAGAGGCAGACAGAATGCTTGGGGGACAAAGAGACACACAAAGGGCATGATGGGACAAAAATTCACACAGATGGCTTGGTGGAATAAAGAGACACACAGAGGACTGGGGGAAACAAAGATACCAACAGAGGGGCAGAAGGGAGAAGACAGACATACAAAGGTTCTGGGGGAATACAGATACGCAAAGGGTCTTGGGAAAGAGACACACAGAGGGCTGGGGTGGAGAAAGAGACTCACAAAGAGGTTGGGGAGAAATAAACAGAGAGAGGTGGTGGGGGACAAAGAGACACACATAGAATGGAGGGGAAAGAGAACACAATGGGGTCTACCCTCTACTTTACAGTCTTCAAATCCCCGCATTGGTTGTTTGGGCTCTGGTCCGTGTGTGTTTGATACTATAGGGGGCATTTACACCGATATTTTTTTGTGTAAATGTATCCAGTGGGTTTTATGAACTGTTGCTACTATTTACCAGCTAGATGCTACTTGCTAAAGACTGCTACAGACTACTTTTAGGAAAGTACTGCCTGTTAACATATGCCAATTTCATAAGCAGCAAAACGCAGTTACCATAAGCTGCTACTGGAAAGCCGATCACTAACAACTCCTATTATTCTTCTCTATTCGAAGAATCTAGTAGGTGGTACCAACCTTGTCACTACTTTTACTGGCTGCCATGAAGCCTCCAAATTGACTAATCTGACAATGGTGAAGGAACTACAGCAGATTGTCAGTGTCCATTTGATGAACATGGGGATGATCTGGAGTATCTTACCATTATTACTACTTTGAAGACTTTATGCCATGGGATTTATTATGCTTGAGCTATTCATTGGAGCAAAATCTCACAAATCTTTTAAATGAAATGCAAACATAAATGTTTTTCTTGCTTTCACTGGCTTTTATGAACAATAGCAAATCAAGCCCATTATTTGTATTTTTGACCACTTACATTTCCGTACTGCTGGCTTAGATTTGTGAATATGTGCAGGTATCGTAGTGACAGCAATATTTCCATTTCCTTTTTCTGGAGCCAGTTCAGGAGACAAATAAATTTGAAATAAAAATGTACAGAGCCACTCCATGTCACATTATGTCACACTGAGTGTAAAATAGAACAAGCCTATGAAGACAGTAAGACAGATGAGCAATGTTTTTGGCTAATTAGAAGAAAAATGTTGGATACTTGTAATGATAATTAGACACCTGTTGATTTCTTTTTTTACAAATGTAACAGGTGCAGGTTTTCTAATCCAGATAATTTTGTCTCATTGAATATATCATTTTCTTGCAGAGCTGGTATTGTTCTTGAAACAAATGATCCAAAAACAGCCAGCCTGCTACAAGCTAGTACAAATGCAATGGAATACAATTTCTTAACCCAAAAAATAGTAGGTAGTCCATTTCTTGCATTTTTGTTACTAACTGAAATGTATTTTTTTATTTCTATCTTTCTTATAACGCAATGTCATCCTGGCCAATCAGCATCTCTTCAGCATTGAATCAATGCATCTCTAGGAGGAAAGTTCAGTGTCTGCATGCAGAGGGTGGAGACACTAAATGGCACATTGTGCAGCACTGCTCCAGGAAGAACCTCTAGTAGCCATCTGTGGAGTGGTTAAGGGAGGTATACCTAGGCTATAATGTAAACACTGCCTTTTCTCTGAAAATACAGCGTTTACTGCAAAATGCCTGCAGGGACTGACTTCACTCAGCAGAACAACTACATTAAGATGTTGTTGTTCTTGTGACTATAGTGTCCATTTAAGGTAAAAATAGCTGAACTGCAAAAAGTCTCCCACCTGGAAACCGAAAAAAGGGAAAAAGTGATAACAAAACCCTTAATAAAAAAAGAGTAACCAATTATTACATGTCTAATAATTTATTTATTTTTTTAATTAAGGGGTTTGTTATCATGTTTGCCCTTTTTTCAGTTTCCTGTTTTTTGAAAGTTTATCTTAGGGGTAACCCCCCAAATTTCTACAGCGTGACCTGACACACTCTCCCTTAATATTTCTGTTTAAGCAAAAATTCTCCAATTGAGCTATTATTTCAGTTAGACTACTTTGGCCATCAATTTAAATTCTTATTTTAGTAAATAACCCTTCATGACTCTATTTAGATAAAGATAAAGGCTTATTCCCAGGTGGGCAATCTTGTCCCCTCTTGCCATCTTCAGTAGACACCCATGCAAGTGGCACCCATTTAGTGTTTACAGTGTCTACATCTGACATACAATATCAAAGAGTAACAAATATTACCAGTGATTGGGATTAATTCACTGGAAATTACGAATTATGATCAACAACCTGCTTATAAAATATAGATCAAACTAATCAAGTTGGGATATCTTTCCCAGTCAGACAGGAGATTTTTTTCTACCTTGTCTATTAAGTACAAAATAATTGAGCATAAAACAATGTTTTGTTAACAAGCACCAAAAACAATCAGGTTTAGCTTTGGAATATCCAAGAACATTGCTCTGTTCTACAATCTCTCGTTCTATTAGATTTATACATTGTCAATGAATTTCTAGTTACACCACATTTAAACTCTGCCCTTAATTGGGCATTTCTATTTTTTATCCCGTGTTTCTTTTACTATATTAATGTGTTAAATGTTTTTATTAATATTTTATTAATGCAGGATGATCTGCGCCTATGGTTTCATCTAATGGTTTCTAAAAAAAAAAAAAAAAAAATACTTTTAGCAGTACATCATGAAGAAGCAGAATTAGCATCAGCTTTCCTGTAAATACTTCCCAAAGAGACTAAACAAATGGGGAAGTCTGTATCTCAAATGGTAGTGTTAAAGAAATAATGTGACTTTTATTATTTGAATTAATGGAAAAATCAATTTGATTTCTACATCATAATATAGAGCTACAAAATACAATATCATACATATTCACACAATTAAATACGCGGCACATCACTGGTACAGTTTAATGTATCAGTATAGAAAATAGAAGATGCATGATGAGTATTATTATTCTATTATTGACATTTATTTATATGAAACACCAAAAAGATCCACAGTGCTAGATAGATAGATAGATTGCATAAAAAGAGGCACAAAATATAAAGAAAAAATGGCACTTGACCATTCCCTACGTGAGTTGTTAGCAGTCACAAACTCTCGATGTCCATCTGGATGAAGGAAGAAAGAACGAAAGAAAGAAAGAAAGAACGATCTCCTGAAAGAATTAAGGGCATCGAAGACAACTCTTACAAAAGAATGCGCACTGTCATTGATGCTAAAGGGGACAATACCCAGTATTAAGATCTAAGGGTATGCAGACTTTTGAACAGGGGTAATTTAATTTTTTCTTTGTTGCCATATTATGTTTTATGATTGTGCCATTCTGTTAGAACCTACAGTTGAACATGAATCCCATAAGAAATAAAAGAAATGTGTTTTGCCTGCTCACTCATGTTTTCTTTTAAAATGGTATATATATTATCAATTCTTCAAGGGTATGCAAACTTTTATATATATAATTTTAAAAAAACTAAATACAAATTAGAAATGATAGCAGTTGATTAAATGACAACAACGTTTTTAAGTATTTTATTGTATAGTACATATGATAAAGTGAATTAAACAATTTATGTGCAATAAAATTTGTAATATATTGTAATGCAAATAATTGCATTGTGTACTCAGAAGGAGCTTAATTCACTAACATAGTTACATAAATTTTCACTTATATTATTGTAATACGGCTTAATAAAGATTACAATACAATTTTATGCACAGTATGACATCAATAACAGAAATTTACAATGTGTTAATTAATTTTTCACACTGTGCATAGATGTACAAGTTTATCATTTTTTTGCTTGTTTATTTGTTTGATTATTTAGTTGTTCATTCAGATGAGAATGGAACCCAGCTGGCATCCACAAATGGCATCACTGACGTAAGGGACATTTATAAAATTCCCCATATATGGGTTGCATTTTTATTCTTTTGCACAGTGTGATACTACCATCCTTCCAAATTTGTATTTAGTTAAGCATAACACAATTAATTAACAGACCATATTTGTGTGATATAATTGAGAGAAAAACACAAAAGTGTAAAAGAGATTGCCAGGGAAACAAAAATATTTAAAAAAAAAATAGTATATTATTATAATAACTTATGTATAAACATTAGTTAGGGAAACGTATATCCAATAAATATGAAATTATCACATTACTTTTTCTGTTGCCTAAAATGGTATATTAGGTGGACATAAAAATCCATTAGCGCTTTTTCTTTATATAAACCTGACAACTGGGTTCCTCACAGGTTTATTCACAAAACTCTAATTTTTCAAATTATTCACTAAACTTTAATTTTGCAAATTTAATCTGAATGGCAAAACTAAAACAAAAATAGCTAAGTCGTGACCATGACTGAGCTAAACAATTTTTTCAGATTGGCTATTTTTGTCTCACTTTTTCTATTCAAATTTTTAGTTACGCTGTCAATTTTCTTATCATCCGAATACTGGGTGCTTTCGCAACATATATGAACATATATAAAAATCCAGTGATCTAAATTCTATTTTTATATTTAAACTAGGGGTAAGTTCCAGTCCAGTGTTGTTATGTGGATCAATCTTTTTTTGGCTTTCAGTCAGTATCTTTTGAGTGTCATGTTAGGTGACGTATGTCAATATTCTGTCTTCAAAATCAACATTGATTTCAGACATCTCAAATCTTTCATGAGTATTTGTTATGTTATCAGTTTCACAGTGTTGTATTGGTTTTACAGTGCTAATTTGTTTATTATTTACTTGTATTGATTAATGAGGAGTCAAGAGTGGAAGTGTGGTGACCTTTCTTGCGCACAGCCTCAACTCATGGGGTTATTAGTTGTTTTTGTTGTGCTCATACACATTTGGAGAACACTAGTTAGTTGTTAGAAAAGTATTATAGAATTGTTACAAAGGTGTTTAAGGGGTGTGTTTAAATTTGCTAATTGCTTGAGGGTAATTTTAAAGTGCTGATATTTTGTTTTGAAAAAGATTGTGTGCTAAAACATTAATTTAGTTAGTACATTAATTAGTTAATGTAGTGTAAAGGTTCCATTTACACCAATTCAGTAATGATAAATGTGATGTAAAAAAGTAATTAAACAGGGAATTTTTGATCCCTTTGACCTTATTAACAACTCTTTAGCAGCTGTTAACATGTTGATAATTATCAAAGATCTAATTGTAATTTCACCTCAAATTTATGTATATGTGGCGTGGGTGTGAAAATAATGTGATATTTTTGTCCGTGGTATAAAATGTAACAGTGTGAGAGTTGGACTGACTTTAGTGATATCGAACTTCTGGAACCTATAAGCAATAATATGGTAACTGTGTCCTGTGGAAAGGAAAAGCTCACTCAAGCGGGCAAGTGCATATAAAAAAACAGAAAGTTGAACTGGCATCTCAGAAATTAAACTATAACGAAAGGTCTTACTGAGTAAAGAACAAACAGAGAACATCCTAGGGTAGGAGACATATCTAGGATAGTCAGTAAGTCAGGATACATGGCACAGACTTATAGATGATCTAAAAAGAAAAAGGTTTTGGAAAGGAGAAATATGGAACCATAGATCAGCTTCTTAATCTAAGTAGAGATCTGACTGTAAGAAGGATTTTTTTCCTAGTTTGTTGAAAAATTGGAAAAAAAGAATTCTGTTTTTTTTTTTTTTCCTTCTTTTGGATCGAGAAAAGAAACAGGCGTGAGAAAGGCTAGACTTGATGGACACATGTCTTTTTTCAGCCTAAAGAACTATGGAACTATGGCAGAGAGAGTTAGGAGAACATGGATTTACAGAGGAACATCAGAGTTGTGACAACACAGCTAAATATAGGCCTTGATTTAGTATTTTTGGATGCACTTCAAAAATGATTTAATATTTTTGAATATACTTTTAAAATTATGTAATATTTTCTTATATATTGATCTAGTTTAATATTTTGAAAAAATAATTTGAAAAGTTTTTAAAAAAAATATTAAATCATTTGCAAAGCTTATTTAAAAAATCATAAACAGAACCAATAATCTAAAATGTTTGGTTGCTACCAAAACCTCTAATGTCTCCTCACTGCACTGACCACAAAATCAAGCAGACTCAATGTTTCTACATGTTTAATAATTTAAGTTAAATTGAATATTTAAAGTGATACTTACTGATCCAATTGCTTTACATTTTCAAAACATTTCATAAAATCCATTTACCATTACCTACCCCACCCATAACACTAGTTAAAGATGGACAATGGCCAAACACAGACAATGTAATTGTGACCAATAACAAATCTGCCAGCTGTTGGTATTGTCATCAGTTGGTGAACAACTATGCCATCCTGGACGGGGCACCATTTTGTTTACATGTGCTAGACATTGGAACTATTGCCAACAAAACAATAAATAAACACTAATATGGGAAAAATAATTATAACACATGAAAAAGGGGTGTCCCAGGTGTACCTCACAGAAACAACAAACATATACAGAAAATGTAAAGAATATGGGAAACTACAATATACGTATATAATAAAAAAAAAATGCAACAACCTGAAAAAATGAGAATCAGACATTCCACTAGAGTGAAAAATGGCAACTAAAAGAAATGACAAATGGCACATAGCGTAATACAGTATTGGAAGAAATGTGAAAGTTGGTATAAAGTAAAGCACTCACAAACACATGTTGGTTTCAGGCTCATCACCCTTCCAAGGGTACTGTAATATGATGTGGATCTTCTGTATAGAGTATTCTTGGTAGAAACAGAAGAAAATATAGCGTAAAAATACTGAAGTAAATTTAAAACAAGTAAAGGTATTATTATATCGCACTTACAAGAATATAAAAACAGTGACCATATCTCCACCAGGAACTATTGCCACCTAAGCACTGGTGGTAATATGTTCACATGTGACTGATGCTTCATATCCAACAGCTAGAGAATGCATTGACATTTGTAGACCAATGTTGAAGCATATCAAGATCTATGAAGTTCAAATATTACCATCCTATCTGTAATAGTGTCAGCCTATCACTGGCCACCCATTCCAAGTAACAGTATGTACTGGTACTGAAAATTGGAGGCCAGTGATATGCTTACTCTTCCTAAACACTGTGTCTGAAAGAGGAGGATACAGGAGGCAGTCTAGACAGGCAACCTGGGGACAAATGCTGGGACAGACCGTTCAAAAATGGTTTAATCACATAAAGAGAGATGGCTTCCGGGACTCCAGCCACTTGATGACATAAATGGGATGAAGTTGTTATGCTATCTATGAGCATGGTATGTAGGGTTTTCAATAAATGACAATGAAATTTGGCAAGTAAGTTGTACCAAAACAATAAGGGTATCTTGCTCAGATGATACAGGTAAAGTGTGCATGCACTGAATTAACTTTTATAGAGCTCTGGTAGAGTTTTAAAACTGACAGTATATTTTTGAAGCCCATATCTACTAACTGTTGTTATTAAAAATGCTTAATAGTGACTTTTTTAACAAAACACATGGGAATAATTTTAAAAATTACTGTAGGAGTTTGCCTCATTGACTCTTACTTCTGGATCTCATTTTGCATTGTTTTTTGCTTTTTTTTATAGTGCTGCTAAATCAAAGAAAGACCACAAGTGTTTTATATTTGTGTTGTTTTACATCTATAACTCATGACCCTTTAAACACTTCCCGAAGGTCAGACCTCCCTTTCCCCATATTTTAAGATGAGTCAATGTCATATCATTGTCTAAATAAATTATATGTTTCCTTTAACTTTTGACATGACATTCTGAATTGAAGGTTGTAAACAAAATTATAAACAAAAACAAAGGAAAAGTAACTACCAATTTTACTAGTACGAATTAAAACTGCAGCACTTTGCGTAGAAAGAAAATGGTAATACTGGACAAAAATGTTTTAATAAGTTGGACATATTGAGACATGAATAATTAATTAACTGACATTTCTAAGTAGTTCTTATGCTGCCAGTTATGATACATGAATAAAGCAGCGTATACTCTGTGGAATTACATAATGATCATCAGTTATCGTAAATGCTGTCTATTTTGCATGCTGTAAAAATGCTGAAAGGTCTTTAGTAAAAGCCACAATGACAGATATAAATCTCATCCAATCTAACTACGAGTGCCAGGTTGGAAAAGCAGTACATTGTAACATGTTGCCCTCTCACCTAGCATGTGGTTAGATGAAAATGAATGTCTATATTTTAGGTTTTGGGCCATAATATTCAACTGAAAGTCAAAGTGGCAAATTTACTTTAATACAGGATTGGGTCATGCAACCTTTGGTCTTTTTCTTGTTGATCAGTTATGCTGTGCATACACAAATAAAGAAAGGTATTTGGTTAGTTGCATTAGTTGCTATAAAAATATACAGTATGTTGGTATATATTTCTAGGTCATAGAAAGTAGTCGTTTAACTTAAATAATTGTTAAGTGTCACTTTAATACAAGATAGAATTTATTTTCAAATATTTCTTATTGAAACAAAGTTTCCAAATTTGTACAGAACAAAAAATAAACTTATTTAATGGTACAAAGTAAGACAATATATGTCCATGTACACAACAATAAATCAAACAAAATAAACCACATATTTAAAGGAACAGGTCAATTTCTTACTAGTAACTCCTTTCGGAGAACTCAGAATTAAATGAGAACCATTTGTAATCAACAGTGGTCTACATTTCTTGTTATATCTCATTTTTGCATTAATGGACACTGCAATATGTAAATTGCAAATGATATAGATAAATCAAACAAAAAAATAACTTTGGGAGGTTAAAAAAGGAGGAGATTAGGTTAAAGGGACACTATTACAGTCTCCAGAACATTTTCATGTAAACATGTTCCTGACCATATAGTGTTCCTTTAAGCTTGAATTTCTCATACGAACAACTGTTATAGTGCAAGTTGTATAACAACCAGTGGAAAGTTGTTTTTTCTATAGCAAATTAAGGACTAGGTAACCAAAATGGAAGAATTGGACAATTAATGATCCATGTAAATATCTTCCAGGATTAGATTTATTTAACTTTTATTGGTTAGTTTTAGACAGGATATCACGTGATTTACAGGAGAAGCTTAAATGAAGTTTCCAGGCTGTGTTAAAAGAAAATGATGGTTTTTTTTAAATTTTGGTTACAGTAAAATCCAGAAAGCATTTAATTACACAGGGACAAATTTCAAAAACATGTTATTATGGTATGTATTGATTTTATCTTATTCTAACTTTAAATACGATCCTGGAGTCAACAAGTAGAAGACGGTTCTCTAGGGACAAATAAACCTGATTTCACCTGAGGGATGATAAACCATCTAATATATCACAAAAACATTCAGATCTCTAGGAACCAACTCATTTGCTGATGTCAGATTCCAGAAGGAGTGGTCCTGCAATATAAGTAAGCAGTATTCAATGAAATAACTCATGTAGGAAAATACTTCTGAGTAAGGTTTTCAAGATATTTTCCTTTCCCATAATATTGCCATATTACTACACTATCTATAAATCTGCAAAATACAAAGCTGCTAATATCCATTAAAGAGACACTCCACCACTTAAATAAAAAAATAAATATCACTCTTTAGTAGATATATCCCATATAAAAAATACACACGTTGTGAATGTTTTTGTGTATGTTGGGGGCAAGGGGGTATATCTGAAAACAGCTTACATCCTCTCCTCCTCTAACCTTACCCAGACTTTCTGTTGCTGTCCAACCACAGATTTCCCAAGGGGGCAAACCATTACCAAATATTTTGCCCGATTACTAGGAGCAAGGCCAGGGTACTCCTGGCACCATAACCACTATAGTGGGCTGTAGTGGTTATAATGCTTGGAGTAACATCTAATATGGCATAAGTAACCAATCAATGATGTTTTCTGATTTCTTTCATTATCATATGGCAGTTATAATAAGTGATTGCTATCCAAATTTCATAAACTTGTATTCTGCTAGTGACTCCTCCAGAGTCATAAAACACTACTCTTTAATCTAGTGATGCTGAGCTAAAATAACTATGAATGGGCTGCATCCTTACAGCACCTTTGTTGTACCAATGAAAATCAATTGAGGTTTGTTGGCATGCCTGTTGGAAGAGTACTGCAGGGATGAGGCAGCAGGTAGGTTTTGTGCAGCATCTTTGTTAGCCAGCACTGTGTGGGATTGTGTTATAGCTGGTAGCCTAAAATCTCAATGCTCTTCAGGCTTGGACTGGTCCACTGTCTTGGGCCGACCTCTCAACAGACTATTATGAGTATGTATAGTGTCCTTGCAGGTTGCTGTGCTGTGATATGAGACAATAGACAATGAGACAAAAGGAGATGAGACATTAGAGTCTGTATTGCCAATAGGGTGGCATGTACAGATTTGTGCTGTGCAGGTCATACTGATTGAGGTTGCAGGACATATGATGTCACACCATCCTGATTCCAGCAGCCTACATTGGTCAGTTGTGTACTTTTACTCCCAATCTGCAGACAGTGAGAGCAACAACTGATGCTCTTAATCTCCTATCGACCACGCGGAAAACCTTCAGATTGCAGCAGCCAGAAAAAAAGAGAATGTGGGGGAAGTGGAGTCGGGCAAGTGGTTGTATCCAATTCACCTAAACTATATGTGGTTGCCAGGAAATATAACTACAGCGTATGTGAACAAAATTATGATAAGTAAATAATATGACCTTAACATGTAGCATTTCTTTTATGAATGCAAACTAAAGAATATGACCAATTTGTGGAGCGTCCCTAGCCATACAAACACAATCTAATATAAAAGATATATAATAGTGAAATATTATGGGGGAAATATATATATATATATATATATATATATATATATATATATATATAGAGAGAGAGAGAGAGAGAGAGAGAGAGAGAGAGAGAGAGAGAGAGAGAGAAAGAGTCAGAGAGAGAGAGAGGAATAAAAACAGGAAACGCAGGTTTGAATCCTGGTCAGACAACCTCTGTAATAAGTGTCTCGGCCTACTTCCTTAATAGTGATGTCCTGGCAAACATAGCGGGTGAGCACATGCGATGTTCGGTCCGCTCCCTATTCTTTATTATTGAGTAAACTTTGACCCTGTACCTCACAGTCAGCAGACACATTCCAGCCAATCAGCAGCACACCCTCCCTAGCAGACCCTCCCACCTACTGGACAGCATCCATTTTAGATTCATTCGGAAGCTGCAACCATTTTATTTTATTTTTTCAATTTATTATTTTTTATTTATTTATTTTTTCAGTGCATATAAATGTTACAAGCAGATACTCCCCCAAGACACTCTGTATTACTGCAGATACTCCCCCCACACACTCTGTGTTACTGCAGATACTCCCTCCAGACACTGTGTGTTACTGCAGATACTCCCTCCAGACACTCTGTATTACTGCAGATACTCCCTCCAGACACTCTGTCTTACTGCAGATACTCCCTCCAGACACCCTGTGTTACTGCAGATACTCCCTCCAGACACCCTGTGTTACTGCATATACTCCCTCCAGACACTCTGTGTTACTGCAGATACTCCCTCCAGACACCCTGTGTTACTGCAGATACTCCCTCCAGACACCCTGTGTTACTGCAGATACTCCCTCCAGACACTCTGTATTACTGCAGATACTCCCCCCAGACACTGACACAGAGCAGAATAGGGACTGTTCCCCCTACATAGGGCCACTTGGCAGATATGTATTGACACCTATCCTAAGGATCCCTGATACACACTGACACAGAGCAGAATAGGGACTGTTCCCCCTACATAGGGTCACTTGGCAGATATGGATTGGCACCTGTACTAAGGATCCCAGATACACACTGACACAGAGCAGAATATAGACTGTTCCCCCTACATAGGGTCACTTGGCAGATATTGATTGACACCTGTCCTTAGAGACCATGATACGCACGGACACAGAGCAGAATAGAGACTGTTCCCCCTACATAGGGTCACTTGGCAGATATGGATTGGCACCTGTACTAAGGATCCCAGATACACACTGACACAGAGCAGAATAGAGACTGTTCCCCCTACATAGGGTCACTTGGCAGATATTGATTGACACCTGTCCTCAGAGACCATGATACACACTGACACAGAGCAGAATAGGGACTGTTCCTCCTACATAGGGTCACTTGGCAGATCTGGATTGACACCTATACTAAGGATCCCTGATACACACTGACATTGAGCAGAATAGGGACTGTTCCCCCTACATAGGGTCACTTGGCAGATATGGATTGACACCTATCCTAAGGATCCCTGATACACACTGACACAGAGAAGAATAGGGACTGGTCCCCCTACATAGGGTCACTTGGCAGATATGGATTGACACCTATCCTAAGGATCCCTGATACACATTGACACAGAGCAGAATAGGGACTGTTCCCCCTACATAGGGTCACTTGGCACCCCTGCGTGGTGGGTGGGGGCCATAAATTACAATGGGGAGGACCTACTGTCCTCCCCCCGCCCCCACCCCTGCGCGGTGGGTGGGGGCCATAAAAATAATGAGGGGGGAACCTACTGTCCTCCCCCCCTGCCGCCACCCCTGCGCGGTGGCTGGGGGCCATAAATCACAATGGGGGGAGGACCTACTGTTCTCCCCCCGCCCCTGCCCCTGTGTGGTGGGTGGGAGCCATAAAAATAATGAGGTGGGGACCTACTGTCCTCCCCCCTGCCCCCACCCCTGTGCGGTGCGTGGGGGCCATAAATCACAATGGGGGGAGGACCTACTGTCCTCCCCCCGCCCCCACCCCTGCGCGGTGGGTGGGGGCCATAAAAATAATGAGGGGGGGACCTACTGTCCTCCCCCCAGCCCCCACCCCTGGACGGTGGGGGCTAGGAAAATAATGAGGGGGGACCTACTATCTTCCTCCCGGGCCCCCACCGCTGAGGGTTGGGTGGGGGCCCGAAAAAAAACAATAAGGGGGGACCTACTGTCCCCTCCCAGCCCCCACCCCTTAGTGGTGGGTGGGGGCCCTAAATAAAAATTCCCCCCAATCAAAAAATTCCCCCCCAATCCCCAAGCCCCTAGTCACCCACCCCCCACTGCCAAAAAAGTTAACCCCTACCTACCCCCTCACCCTAAAATATAGTGAAGGGGGAATAAAATAACTAATCTGTAAAGAAAAATTCAACTTTCCATTTGACGTCTTCTTTTTTCTAAAATCTTCTTTTTTCAGCCCCTAAAAAGGCCAGGGGTGGGGGCCAGTGGGGGGAGGACAGTAGGTCCCCCCCTCATTATTTTTATGGCCCCCACCCAACGCGCAGGGGTGGGGGCCCGGGGGGAGGACAGTAGGTCCCCCCTCATTATTTTTATGGCCCCCACCCACCGCGCAGGGGTGGGGGCGGGGGGAGGACAGTAGGTCCTCCCCCCATTGTGAATTATGGCCCCCACCCACCGCGCAGGGGTGGGGGCCGGGGGGAGGATAGTAGGTCCCCCCCTCTTTATTTTTATGGCCCCCACCCACCACGCAGGTGTGGGGGCGGGGGGAGGACAGTAGGCCCCCCCTCATTATTTTTATGGCCACCACCCACCGCGCAGGGTTGGGGGCAGGGGGAGGACAGTAGGTCCTCCCTCCATTGTGATTTATGGCCCCCACCCACCGTGCAGGGGTGGGGGCCGGGGGGAGGACAGTAGGTTCCCCCTCATTATTTTTATGGCCCCCACCCACCATGCAGGGGTTGGGGCGTGGGGAGGACAGTAGGTCCTCCCCCATTGTGATTTATGGCCCCCACCCACCGCGCAGAGGTGGGGGCAATGGGGGAGGACAGTAGGTCCCCCCTCATTATTTTTATGGCCCCCACCCTCCACGCAGGGGAGGGGGCACGTGGAGGACAGTAGGTCCCCCCCAGTGTGTATCAGGGTCCCTGAGGACAGGTGTCAATCCATATCTGCCAAGTGACCCTATGTAGGGGGAACAGTCCCTATTCTGCTCTGTGTCAGTGTGTATCAGGGATCCTTAGGATAGGTGTCAATCCATATCTGCCAAGTGACCCTATGTAGGGGGAACAGTCTCTATTCTGCTCTGTGTCAGTGTGTATCATGGTCTCTGAGGACAGGTGTCAATCCATATCTGCCAAGTGACCCTATGTAGTGGGAACAGTCTCTATTCTGCTCTGTGTCAGTGTGTATCATGGTCTCTGAGGACAGGTGTCAATCCATATCTGCCAAGTGACCCTATGTAGGGGGAACAGTCTCTTTTCTGCTCTGTGTCAGTGTGTATCAGGGATCCTTAGGATAGGTGTCAATCCATATCTGCCAAGTGACCCTATGTAGGGGAAACAGTCCCTATTCTGCTCTGTGTCAGTGTGTATCAGGGATCCTTTAGGATAGGTGTCAATCCATATCTGCCAAGTGACCCTATGTTGGGGGAATAGTCCCTATTCTGCTCTGTGTCAGTGTTTATCAGGGATCCTTAGGATAGGTGTCAATCCATATATGCCAAGTGACCCTACGTAGGGGGAACAGTCCCTATTCTGCTCTGTGTCAGTGTGTATCAGGGATCCTTAGGATAGGTGTCAATCCATATCTGCCATGTGACCCTATGTAGGAGGAATAGTCCCTATTCTGCTCTGTGTCAGTGTGTATCAGGGTCTCTGAGGACAGGTGTCAATCCATATGTCAAGGTGTCAATATGTCATATGAAAGGTGTCAATCCATATCCATTGTAATTTAGGAATGTTAGGTGATTTATGCCCTTTATGGATTAAAACCGACTCTGCATCAACTGTGTAATTTTCCATGGGAGTTTTTCCATGGATCCCCCTCCGGCATGCCACGGTCCAGGTGTTAGTCCCCTTGAAAAAACTTTTCCATCACGTTTGTGGCCAGAAAGAGTCCCTGTGGGTTTTAAAATTCACCTGCCCATTGAAGTCAATGGCGGTTCGCCCGGTTCGCCGGTTCGCGAACGTTTGCGGATTTTCCCGTTCGCCGTTCGCGAACCGAAAATTTCGTGTTCGAGACATTACTATTCCTTAATATAGTGTGTAATTAAAATGGAGTTTAACTTACACTAATCTGCGATAGACAGGGCATGTGTGTTCTGGTTCGGCCAGAGCTTGCGTTGGTGCATTCATATTTATTATGAGAAATAATTGTACATCACCATAGGCAGTACTATAGATATGTGTAATTTATACAGAGTTTTTTTATGTGTAGACAACATTAACTGAAAATAGGCATATATCATGTTCTAACACAGCTGTATAATTAATAAAATAAATTGCCGTTTCACGTCGACAAATGTGCAGAAGGCATAAAAAAATCTATTGACAAAATAAACAATTTCTGTTCTTATGTATATTGCCTATTTAATTATACTGATAGCAGTGGCATCGCTTATAAGAAAAAAAGTATATATATCTTGATAAAGACCGCTTGACGGTCAAAACGTTGATTTGTTTGCCTAAGATTTAATACACGTTTTTTCTAAATCCAGTGAGTGCTCTCATTCTTTGGGATTCTATATATGCACCGAGAAGCACCTTGGTCAAAATTTTTTAGCGATTGCTATTTTGGGAAGAGTGCCAGAGATTGTAATTATTTGTGTATATATATATTTCGGAATAGACATTTCGGAATAAATAGAAGTTTGTTTTTCTACAAAACCTGGGATTTTCTTCAAAACCTGGGATTATCCTTTACACATATTGAATAGTGCAATCGAGCACCGGGTCATTAATATTGTAAGTCGGAGTGCAAGGCTTTTCCCCCCTTTTTTCTATATATATATATATATATATATATATATATATATATATATATATATAATTTTTTTTATATATATATATATATATATAGATATATATATATTTTATATATATATATATCTATATATATATATATTGTATATATATACATGCATATACATTTTAAAAGATTAAACGTTATACATCCCAGTTGAATTGTATGTGTAATTTAAGATTTATTTTTGTCACAGGGGGATTCGACATGGTTTGCATTTGACTTGCAATATGCTAAATAAAATGTAATTTATTATGCATAGATCAAAATTATTTTTGCAGTAAAAGCAATGCCCTGTAGTGCAAAATCACCAGCAAATTGCATAAAATTTACTAGCATCACAACAAAGCCATTTCTTAAAATATAAATCAATCAATTGCCCTCCTGCCCCTCCCCCTATTTAAATAAATATATTAATAAATAAATAAACGTGACATTGTTAAATAGCAATAATGCCCTCGATGGCAAGCTATTAAGGATATAATGATGCATGTAGTGAGTGTTTCTTACTTTATGACATAAATTACTTTGTTTTATTTGATTTTTTTAATGTAACTGGTAATGTGAGACACATTATACTAGGTAAAATGCCATTACGTGGTGTGAAATGCAAACACCTGAGCATATATTGCAGTAAATGTGTTTAATCTCTAAGGATTTAATCTAATTTTTATCAACACTTCACGTGTCATAGGCAGTGAGCAGAATGTTAATGTGACCTCATTAAACTATTACTTGGCTTGTGGAGGAAATTGGCTACTGAATCTGAGCATTAATAATGCATTTTTTCCATGTGCACTTTACCAATGCTTTGTTAAGCATCGGGGGAAATTAAAAAAAGGGTTGCTGATGTCAATCAGCTATACCAAAAGCAAAAAGGAATCCACAATTAATAATGATACATTACAAGAACCCTTAAAAAAACCCTATTAATAAAGAAACATTATTCCTTCTGCTTCAGTTGACAAATAAAATATTTTTCCCTCGGGATAATATTTTTCTATATGAAAAATTCATAATAATTGCTTTTTTTGTAAACTGCCCACAGAAATATTTTGATTGCATTTTTTTTTTCTTCTTTTCAGATTCTAAACAACGTCAAAATCGGAGGATGTTTTCATTTCTATTTGCTCCTTGTTTCCCTGTTGCGCTAGTTATCAGCAAACTCACGCTCCAACAAAGAGTCTTGTTAGCTTTAGGTCATACAAGAAATGATATGTCTGCATAGCTATGACCAATTTCAGTGTCCTAGATACCTAGATTTTCTTCGGATTTAACCGTGATGCAATCAACAAGAGCAAGTTACCCTAATGGATTTTTACAAAACCAACAGATCATTCTCTCCAATACATTAAAATCTTCATATTTTAAGCTCCTTGATTGGTTTTCATAATTGGTTTGCATAATAATTTTATTGGTGTACTCAGGAAATTATACTGACAAATAACCAATGTATTGTTTAAAATAACTTGTTGGATAAATCTCTTGCATAATCTAGAGTTACAGAGTGTACATAACATAAACTGTAAAATAAAATATTTCTGATCTATTAATTAAAATTTTGGTGGTAAAGATTTAAGCTCATATCATAGAAATAATAGTAAAGTTAATTAAAGGCTTGCAAATTTTGAAATCGATGAATCTAAAAAAATACAATCCCAACTAAGGTCTCAATTTAACAAACGTTCTAAATAATTGGAGATTTTACTAGTGTAGTGTGCTAATAGTCCTAATTAATAATGATAGGAGCAAATAGTTTGCATTAACTTTCTTTACTAACTCCATAGCAGCAAAGAAAAAACTGGTGAAATCAAGAACCAATCAGAACACAGTCAGAGTGTATATAAGGGAAAGCATATTCAAAGCACTTCCTCTTGACAAATGCAACATCACAAGTCCATAACAAAACAGGTAACTTTATGCAAAAACTCCAACTTCAGCCTTGAAAACGATTAGGGAAACAAATTCCTCCCATAGACTATGACTAAGGGTTAAGCTGAAAGAAAAGAGACTAGTTTCAGTGATACGGAACTGACTGGATGAATATATAACAGTGAGCTTATGTTATTAGATGTTAATATAAATATAAATATTCTAAACATGCGAGAAATTAAATTCCACTTAAGATAATTAATCTAATACTAGTAATCTCTAGTACTTCAAACCCCCAGTGTCATGTGACCCTATAACTTACCTAATACCGGTGTTGGGAAGAACAACAACGGGGGGTGGGGGGGGATATTAGCCACCTGTCATTATGGTTTGTCTTCATGGATTGGGATTGACAGGTATGCGTCTTTGAGGTCCAGACGCATAAACCAGTCCCCTTCTTGTAGGAGGTCCCGGAGGAGGTGGATTCCCTCCATCTTGAAGTGACGGTATATAACGTGCACGTTTAGACCCTTTAAGTTGATCACTGGTCTGAAGTCGCTGGTTTTCTTGCGGACGAGAACCATGTTGCTTAACCCCTTAAGGACACATGACATGTGTGACATGTTATGATTCCCTTTTATTCCAGAAGTTTGGTCCTTAAGGGGTTAAGAAACCCCCTTGTCCGAGCGCAGGTTGGATCGCACCTTTAGTGCGTAATTCGCGAAGCTCCAATTCTATGAGCTGAGCATCCGTGGCTGAGAGGCACAGGGGGTGAGGGGGATGGTTCTGAAAACTTGATGTGATAACCGTTGACGGTCTGCAACACCCATGCATCTGCAACCAGTTTTTTCCAATTCTGTAAAAAAGAGAAATACGGACGGTGGTAACAGTTAAAGTAGACACATGTACATGATGGTCTCTTCCCTGTAGGGAATCTGACATGGGCACGTTCTCATCCTCCATGGCCTCTGTCCGATCCCCGGTAGTAGGAATATTGTTTTCTTGAACCCACTTTCGAGAAGAATTGTTGCCGGTGTCCCGTACGTGGGCCCGATGGCCAAAACTAGCTGGTGGCAAGGCATCTTTGCCGACCAGCCCTGGAAAAAACACCCCTGTTGGGGTTCCCTCTAAAGACCCTGTGCATGGAGGTACAGGCCTTATTTAGAGAGTTGAACACATTGACGTGCTTGTCTATTTAAGCGTTTATTACATGGTTATGGAATACGGTACTAGTAGAGGTATACAATTAGGACGGGTTTTAACAACTTCAATGCAAAGATTTTATTTAAAAATAGTTTAATCTATATATATATATATATATATATATATATATATATATATATATATATATAAAATTCTTAATGTTTGCCCAATTCCCATTCAAAGCAAGTGCATTGACCCAGCTGGTGCATAAATCATTACATTTTGAAAAAAACACATGAACTGAGATTTTTGTGGTACATATAGTTAAGTATAGGACATTAAAATCCTCCAATCAGTAACAAATGTTTGCTAAGAAACAAGTCAAAAATGACCCATTTTGTAACTTGTGGGACATGGGTTGACAGAACTAGTAGGGTAATTACTCAAGTAGAGGAAGTCACATGCTAGTAGAGCGTGGTGAGTAAAACAGCAGAACAAATGCTGAAAAACAGCCTATGGAGCCAGAGCAGCTACACAAGAAATACAAATTATAAAACAATATAAAGTGGAACTTGGCAAGGGTATAAGCCATCTGAGTAGAAACAGTTTCTGTGTAATCAAGTCAGTGGCCCACGAACGTGGCTTTGAGTTCAGAGTGGCTCTGATGGCAGTCACAGAAATCAAAGAAAAGTCAGTGCTTCAGCAAGATGGATAAGATGATGCATTGTGCCACCTTCCTATGCCAGCAAAGTGATGATGGCCCCATCTATATCATATATTAGCCTTTCTGAGCAATTTAATGACATTGCAAATTGATTATTTCCATAGGATGGTATATCTGGAAAGGTCCCCAAAAAAATGACAGGTAGGATCCTTCAAAGGACAGGGAGGGGGATCTTTGGTAACCCCCAACAGCATAGTTTAATCTTTGGAGACCTCAAAATGGGCCTTTGTGGCCATAGGCAGAATCAGCACACATAATTTAACTATTTTTTTATAGTTAATATGCAAAGATAACATATAAATTTAGGACAAACTGCAAAAAAAAATTAAAATATAAAAAAACTAAAATAGATCCTAGTAGAATAGATCATATACTAGTGTATTTAATAACAAAAATGTGAAAAATAAATATCAAGAAAAAAATAGAGAGAATAAAAGAGAGATATTAAATTATTTAATAAATATATTATAAGAAAAAAAATCGTAATTCAATGCAAGTTGTTGTTCTTTGATATTTCAAATAAAAATTGTACAACTTTGCATAATCGTTTTTCCTTAATTTGTTTTCACATTAAACATTAGTATTATACACAACATTGCAGCAGGTGCAAAGAGTGATTGGTGTGTTAAGAACCTAATAGAATGTAGTGCCAGACAAGCAAAAATACATATGTACAGTTTTAGAGGAGAATTTGGAAGCAACATTTACAGTCCTTCTGCTGAAATGGTGAGGTGAGCCCTGTCATAAAATTAGTTTTTTTTTGCCAGATGAAGACAGAATCTGGAGCAAAGAATCTATGTGAGGGTACATTGGGATATATATATATTTTTACATTGTTTTCTAATCCCAAACAAAGGTCGGCACATATATGCACAGGTTTGAGAAAGGACGAGTTAATTTTTGAAGGACATGAGTGTTCCAAATATTAAGTAAAACAGAAATTCCCCATGTTATAACCAAGTTAAGA